>NW_020957110.1:46099-50208 GCF_003031625.1 Empidonax traillii | reverse complement strand
TGGGAGAACTGGGTGCCCTGGGGGTGCAGGACTGGAGGCACTGGATAATCAGGACAGCACTTGGAGTACTGGGCGAGGAGGGACTGGGGGAACTGGGGGTGCTGGAGAATCCAGGCCGGGAAAGGGGTGAAGGTCTGGGAGAACTGGGCGGGAACTGGGGGGGTCAGGACTGGCTGTGCTGGGTGGGCAGCACTGGGGCTTACTGGGAGGGCTGGGGGGTCGGACTGGGGGGCACAGGTGGTGGGATCCAGGGTGGGACTGGAGGGAGGCTCTGGATTTGGAGCTCTCCCAGGCCGGGTCAGTGGGCTCTGCCTGCCCTGGAGCCACTGGAGAAGCTGCTCAGGGACGTTGTCACCCCAAGGCTGCTACTTTCATTTTTTTAAATATAATTTTAATTTAATTTAAATTTTATTTTAATTTCTGTTTTTATTTATAATATTTGCTTTTATTTTATTTTTTATTTTTTATTTAATTCTAATTTTCTATTTTTATTTTAATCTTTATTTTAATTTTAACTTTATTTTTATTTTTATTTTCTTTTTAATCTTTGTCTTTATTTTATTTTTCGTTTTATTTTTTGTTTTTATTTTAATCTTTGTTTTCATTTTTTAATTTATTTTAAAAATTTTTTATTTTAATCTTTGGTTTTATTTTACTATTATTTATATTTTTCACTTTTTATTTTATATCACTTTTTATTTTATATCACTTTTTATTTTACTATTATTTATATTTTTCACTTTTAATTTTATATCATGTATATTATGTATATAAAATATGTATTATATATTATTTTCATTTTACTTTTATTTCTATTTTTGGTTTAGTTTACTATTTTATTTTTATTTATTTATTATTATTTATTACATATTTATATTTTATTTTTAGCTTACTATTAGTTCACTATTATTTCTATTTTTGGTTTAGCTTACTTTTATTTCTGTTTTTGGTTTATTTTTATTTTATGTTAATGGAACCATCCTTGCAGTGCTGAAGAAGCGCCTGGTGAAGCTCGTGGTGAACTTTCTCTTCTACTTCAGGACAGACGAGGCCGAGGTGTGGAATGTGCTCCTGGGTGGGCTTTGATTCCCTCCCTCTTCCTTCTTTTTCCCGTGGGTTGGTTGTGGGGACTGGGAAAACTCTGCTGGGACAGCGTCCCCTTTTCCTCAGCTCAGCAGGGCTCCAGGAGAGCTGGAGAGGGATGGGGGCAGGACACAGGGAATGGCTTCCCGCTGCCACAGGGCAGCTTGGATGGGATATCGGGAGGGAATTCCTGGCTCTGAGGGTGGGGAGGGGCTGGGATGGAATTCCCAGAGCAGCTGTGGCTGCCCCATCCCTGGAAGTGCCCAGGGGATCAGAGGAGCAACCCAGGATAGTGGGAGGTGGCCCTGGATGGGCTTTGAGGTCCTTCCCGCCCAAACATTCCGTGGAATGTGCAGCAGATGAGGATTTCAGGCCCTTCCCCGCTGCCTGATTCGGGTCTCTCGTGCTGTGTCACTCGCACAACAATTCCCAGTGGGCTGCTCTCGTTCCAGGCCGTGTCCCCGCTGTCCTTGCTCAGGGCTGAGGTAGTTCCTGGTGTCTGTGTGTCCCCCTGGAGCTGTTCCAGCTCCCCACACCCTCCTGCTGCCAGGCAGGGACAGCCCCGGCACAGCAGGGCTTGTTCTGTGTCTCCCAGGGAATATTCCAGGGAAGCAGAAGTTCTGTGCTGTAAAAGCCGGGGGGGGCAGAGGTGATTAACACCTAATTAATATCCGCAGAGTGCTGCAGGTCAGACTGGCACTGGAGGCACCCAAAGGTGATTAAAGGGTGGTGGATTGTCCTGCAGTCAGAGTGAATTATTGCAGAGGAGCACCAGGGTGTCAGACTTGCCTGAAGGGCTGCAGGGAAGGGCTGTGGGTTCGGTTCTGGGGGCACTGTGGGTTAAACCCCTCTCTCTCCGTGTGTTTTGCAGCCCATTGGAGCTCTGCTGCTGGAGCACTGCAGGATCACCAAGGAGGAGGAGAACGTCTTCTCCATCAGTGAGTGCTGCCTGGGCATCGCCCCTGGCCCTTTCCCCCGGGGGCAGAGTGAGAGGGGATGTTTTGCTGCTCAGTTCCTGCTGCTCTGGTGACAGTGGGGTCAGCCCAGCCCTGCCCCTCCTGGCTGGGGTCAGTGCTCCTCGGGTGGGGTTTGGTCTCTCCTCCCAGGGAACAAGCGACAGGACAAGAGGGAACAGCCTCAGGGGAGGTTTAGGTTGAATATCAGGGACAATTTTTTCATGGAAAGGGTGTTCAGGCTGCCCAAGGTGGAGCCACCATCCCTGGAAGTGTCAGAAAAACCGTGTGGATGTGGCTCTTGGGGTCGTGCTTTAGTGGTGACCGTGGTGGTGCTGAGCTGATGGTTGGGCTTGACAACCTTAAAGATCCTTCCCAGCCTTAACAATTCCGTGGCTCTGTCCCTCACTGCCAGCTCTTCCTGCCTGTGCCACGTCCCATCCCAAGCACGGGGCCACTCCAGGGTGTGGGATTTGCTCAGCTGCACGTGCAGAGCAGCCAGAAATCCCTCCTTGGTGGGGGGGTTTATTGACAGATCTCTGCTGTGCTGCTGCATTTTATCCACCTCCCTCTCTCAGTGGGCTCAGATAAAGCCTCGGTGGGGCTGATCCAGCCCCTCCTCCCGCTGTGCTCCGTGTCCTTGTGGCGATACCGCGGCTCCAGCTGGATCCGTGTCCCCCGGGAGAGCCTTTCATCCCACACGTGCTGACAACAACAGGATGTTCCTCCAAGGCCGTCCCTGTATCTCTTGGCCTGGCTGCAGGGGCACAGCTGTGTCTCCTCCCTGCTGCTGTCCCTGCCTCCAAAGAGCCCTCCAAAACGGCCCCAGCGCTCCAGGCTCACCGAGTTTCGGGGTCTGGGGCTGTGTGTGTGGGGATGAGGATTCCTGAGGGAAGTGTTGAGCCCCCCAGCAGCTGCTGTGGGATGAGGGCAGCTCGTGGCCCTCTCCCAGTGCAGTTGGACTCCTCAGTGGCTGCTCTGTGCCTGCATCCCAGGCCCTTCCTCAGGGCTGGCTTTCACTTTGGTTTGAATCCCTGGAGGCTTCCCCAGGAGCCTTCAGGGAGTTCCAGGCCCAGGTCTGGTCCAGTTCAGTTGCTCTCACGTTGGGAAGTTGGTCTTCCCGAGCTCTTTGGCTGCTGGAAGCTGACAAGTGGCCTGGGCAGCTGCTCCAGGGCACCCAGAGCAGGGAAGGGACAGGAGAGGGGCCGTGACTGGGATTACCAGCCCGGTCCCAGGTCGGCTTCGTTAACAGAGGTGCTAATTGTGGCCCGGCAGGGGAGCAGGGGCAGCTCTGCCAGGACCTGCCCTGAGCCCTTTCCTTGTTCCTGGCAGGTTTCATCGAGGAGCCAGAGAGGAAATACTGCTTCGAGTGTGCCAGTGAGGAGCAGTGTCAGGAGTGGGTCGAGGCCCTCAAACGAGCCAGGTGGGAAGGGCCGTGGGAAGGAGCTCTGGGATCAGCCTGGGGGGAACCCGGGAGCACAGGGGTTGTCTCCTCCCAAAACAGCTCCCCCCACCCCAGCCCTAAACGGCATCTGCAGCTTGCCCACGTCCTCCTGTGCTCAGCAGGGTCTGGTCCTGTCTTGCAGCTACGAATTCCTGAGGAGGAGCTTAATTTTCTACCGGAATGAGATCCAGAAGATGACAGGGAAGGTGAGTGAGGCCCTCGGGGTCGGGTGGTGACTGATGGGTCTGGACAGGAGCTGGGGATTGGTCCTGCACAGGCTGTTTGATCCGGAGGGAGATCCCAGATTCCACAGGGAGCCGTGGGCTCCACAGGCACATGGGAGCACCCTCCTCTGGACACACGTCTGTGCTGGAGTACGCCAAGGATGGGAGCTGGACAGGCCTGGCTGGGCTCCCAGCAGGTCTCTGGAAGAGTTCACCACCAGCCCTGGCCAGATCTGTGGGTGCAGATGCTGCTCTCACCCTGCCAGGCCCCTCGGAGCATCCCCGGTGACAGGGGATGACTGTGGGTCAGGGGTGGCAGGGGGTGACTGTGGGTCAGGGGTGACAGGGGGTGACTGTGGGTCAGGGGTGACTGACAGGGGGTGACTGTGGGTCAGGGGTGACAGG
>NW_020957110.1:42463-45012 GCF_003031625.1 Empidonax traillii | reverse complement strand
TCAGGGGTGACAGGGTGACCCCAGTGACAGGGTCTGACCCCCTGTGCCCACAGCCCTGCTCACCTGCTGTGTCCTGGGTCCTCCCCTTCCTGCCCCCCTCCAGCTGCCTCTCACTGGTGCCTCCCTGTGCTCTCCTGCAGGACCCCCTGGAGCAGTATGGCATCTCGGAGGAAGCCCGTTTCCAGCTGGGAACACACCAGCAGGAATTCCCTCACCTGGGCTGAGCTGGCTCCTGAGTCCTGAGCAGGCTCCCCAGGGCCACCCCAACCCCTGGGAAGGACAGCAGAGCCCCACAGTGACCAAGGGACTCTTTTATTTATTACCCAAATCATTTTTTATTCTTTTTTTTTTTTTTTTTTAAAGGGAATTTCTTGTACATTCCCACTTCCTCAGCTGGGGAGGCTCCCTTGTGGTGGGAGCAGAACCCCCTGGGATGAGCAGAGGCAGGGGCTGACAGAGCTCCCAGCACCTGCTGTCCTTCTTCCAGGGCCTGGGGCTGCTGGAGCTCCAGCCCTTCTCCTCCTCCTCCTCCTCCTCCCTGTCCCTCTCCTGAAGGAGCTGCTCGGCTTTCCTGCCTCAGGATCCTCCCTCAGTCTCCAAGGAGCCCTTGGGGCTGGGAGAGGTTGCTCTGATCACATCTCTGTGCTCCAGGGTTAACCCCCTGCTGTCCTGCCCTCTCCTGCTCCTGCAGAGCTGTGCTGGGGGCTGATGGCTGAGCTGGTGAGCAGGGAGGGCTGGGAATGCTCCCACTGACGCTGGGAATGCTCCCAGTCACACTGGGAATGCTCAGCCTCTGGCTCTTGCCTTTGGGGGTTTCCCTTCCCCTTCCCTGGGCAGGTGTTGTGATTCCTGGAGCCCCCATCTGAGGGAACAAAGGGAACAGTCGGGAACAGAGACAGGGAGGGATCCCTGGGGGCTCCTGCCCCTCTGCAGAGCTGTGGGCTGAGCTCTGATCCAGCTTCCCAGGGAGGAGAGGCAGATGGAGGGGTTGGCAAAGGCAGGAGCTGCTCCCTCTGGCTGGAGGTTCGGGCTGCAGGGTGTGAGTTCAGACGGGCATTAACCCTCCAGCCCCTGAGCCACGGCTGCAGCTTCTCCCCTCCTTTGGGAATATCCAAAGGGACAGACCAAAAACTGTGCCAGGGTCACTGCCAGGGATCCAGGGCTGTCAGGGATCCAGGGCTGTCAGGGATCCAGGGCTGTCAGGGATCCAGGGCTGTCGGGGATCCAGGGCTGCCTCCCTGGGGCTCCGGGAAGGGTTAAGGAACATCCCCACCCCACCAGCTGTGGCTGCAGGAAGGAAAAGTGCCCAGAGATGAGGGAGGGAGGGAGGGAGGACGTTCCCCACACCCAGGGCTGCAGGACACCCCCATTCCTCACTGCCACAGCAGCTCCCCTGGAAGCAGCCCAGGAAAAGCCCCAGGAAAAGCCCCTGGAGGGTCCCAGGTGACACTGCCGGGGTTGGTGGCAGAAGGAACAGGGTGGGGGCCTGAGCTTTGGGGGCTGCAGCTCTGGGTGCTGTTCCCCTCCAGGGTGGGTGGAGCAGCCTCTGAGCTGGGTTTGAGGGGAAGTTTTGGGTCTCCTCCTCCTTGGCTGGGAATAAATGCCCGAAGAAGAGCTTTAGTGGCCTGGCCTTCCCTTCCCTCTTTGCCTGTCCCTGCTGGGTGCCAGCACAGTGACAGCTGGCACCGAGGCTTTATTTTCAATCTCAAAGCCAAGGTTTTTCCCTTTTCCCTGCCCCAGATCCTCCCTTTCCCTTGAATCATTCCAGGTGCTCCAAAAACTCACCGAAATGAGCTGAGGGGCAGCTGCCCTGCAGGAGGAGCCAGGACAGGGAGCAGGATCCAGGGGGAATGTGCAGATGGCAGGTGGCAGCTCCAGGGGGAGCAGCAAGGAGGGATTAAAGGCAGGAACCCTCAGGAGCTTGTGCTGGAGGGAATTGATGTCCCCAGATGGCTTTGAAGTGCATTTTAATCCTCACCAGCTCTGCTTTCCCTCAGGGCAGGGGCACCCCTGACCTGGAGAGGGGGACAGGGCAGCTTTTACTGTGAAAAGAGACTGGTCTGGTCACTGGGGAGAGGATGGGAAGGCAGATTCCAGGTTGGCAGTGGGATAATGAGCTGGGCTCCCCCACAGCTCCATCCCACAGCCCCTGCCCTGCAGCTCCAAGGGCAGTGCAGCCACACCCAGGCTCAGCTCCGCGCTGGTGGATCCTTCCACGTGCAGCTTGATCCGAACCTCGGGAATCCTGCCAGGCTTGGAGCATTCCCTGCACACAGACCCCTGTCCTGGTGCCGGAGCAGGACCCCCCTGCCACACCTGGGCACCTTCCCCCCCTCACCCTGCACAAAAGGGGCATTTTGGTTGCTGTTCTGGGCCACGAGAGCAAACCCCAGCACTGGTCCAGGAGGCACCAGTGACATTTCTTAATGAATGTAAAACCAACGCTGTGAAGAGTTCCAGGCCCAGGAACTCACTCAGCTCCACTCCGGAGCAGGGCTGGGACACGGGGTGGGGGTTCAGCACTGAGGGGAGATGGTACTTGTAGACAC
>NW_020957110.1:26321-41239 GCF_003031625.1 Empidonax traillii | reverse complement strand
CCCTCTCATCCTTGTTCTCTGGGAGCAGAGCCCAAACCCTCCTGTCAGGGAGTTGCAGAGCCAGAAGGTCCCCCCTGAGCCTCCTTTTCTCCAGGCTGAGCCCCCCCAGCTCCCTCAGCTGCTCCAGCCCCTTCCCAGCTCCCTTCCCTTCCCTGGACACCTCCAGCCCCTCCATGTCCTTGTCCCCAGTTTCCCCCCAAACACCCCCAGCTGAAGGTGGTCCCTATTCCAGGTCAGGGGGTCTCTGCTCCCTCCGGTGCCCAGATCCCCAAATCCCATTTCCTGACCCCAATTCCCATTTCCTGGCCCCAATTCCCGGCCCCTGTGACCCAGTGAAGCTCCACAAGCTCTCGGTGTATTAAAATACAGACACTTTAATATAAAGACAAAACTTCAAAGCATCGTTTCAATTACAAATCAAGGGGAGAGACACCAGAAATTAAGTGGAGGGAGGGGGAGGGGGGGAAGCAAAAACTAACTCTTACATTGTGGAGAATTAGAAAGGCAGGGTGGAAATATATATATTATACATACATATATACACACCAGAATTCACACTATTTCTATGCAGGAATGAAAGGAATGAACAGGACAACTTACCAGTATAAAATAAAATAAAATTAAAAAAAAAAAAAAAGCACAACCAAAAAAAAAAAATTAAAGAAAAAGATAAATTAGGGGAAGTTTGAATTTTAAATAATTCAGTTTAATAGGCTAAATTATATAAACTAATTCCTATTCACTAGGAAACATCCCATATCACTGTCCTAAGAAAATGGGTTTTTCAAAAAAAAAATCCACTGGAAAATGGATTTTTTTATTAGTAGTTAAAAGTTTACTAATCAATTCCTGAGCAACAGCAACCTCATCCTCTACTGCTTTCCCCATCCAAGTCCCACTCAGCGAGGGCAGGCTCTCACTCCTAAAAACTTTAAGTGGAACAGAGACCTAAAGAGTTGGGTTTTAATCGGAAAAAAAATCCATCACTTCAAAGATTAATAGGTTAAAAAAGCCAAGCAGGATGGGCCAAGCCATTCCACCTGTTCCTCAACAACTCCAGAGACGGGACCTTTAAAAATAAACAAACCACCATTTGACTGCACCAGAAAAGCAACCAGAGATGTACCTTGAGAAAACCTTTGGGAACTTCAGGGTCAGCATCTTCCAACCTGGAATTATTTCAGGGCGTAGTTTTTGTCTTTACACCGCAAGAAAAACTCGGGGAGCCTCTTCAGGAAGGTCCCAAACAGCAAAAGTGCTGCAGAAATATCTCCCAGGCTTGTTGGGGTTTTTTTGTTTTGTTTTGTTTTGTTTTGTTTTTTGTCTCGGGTTTAAACCCTGAAGTTCTCAAAACCAGCATCTTTTAATGCAATATTCAGTCTAAAATAGATATTTATATATTTATAATGCATGAGGATAAATAAAATATGGCACAGCAACATTTTGAAAAACTGGTTCTCCAGCTTTTGGTGAAAACCCGATCCACAAACTACAGAAATGGAGCACAAAAACAAACAAAAAAAAAAAAAAGAAGGAAAAAAAAAAAACTCTTTAAAACCAGTAAAACTTGGAATCCTCGTTCTGTGCTCCCCAAACCCCCGTTCCTGGGAGGTTTCCCTCAGTGCTGCAGAGATAGTTCACAAAAACACTGTCTGGTTTCTGCTCCCCTGAATGATTTCCCAACATTGAGGGTTCCCAGCCTTGTCCAACGTCCCCTCCCTGCTCCAGAGAGACACACCAGAAGATCCCAACCCTGACTCCTCTCCCTGCTCCTGGCTCAGGCAAAAACAACAACAAAAGCAGGGTTTTCCCCCACAGCCACTCGTGGGAGTTGGGAGAACTTGGAGCTCTCCAAGGAAAAATAAGGTGGAGAATCCCCGGGATGAAGGGTGGATTTCAGCACCAGAAGTCAACGGGTTCTGCAGGACGTGCCCAACCAAAGCCACCCCGGCATCAGCACCAGGACAAAGCACCCAATCCCGAGGGATTCCATGAGCAGCACCCACTGGGGCCACGGGGACAGTGTCCCCTGTTCCCAGGGCTCAGCACCAGCTCCAGGCCCAGCCAGGAGGGAAGGAAGGGCCAGGATGGGAATCACCAGCAGCAAGTTGAGAACAAACCCCCAGCACTGGAAATCTCCTCCTCCAGCAATCAGGACAGGGAAGCAGGAGCATCCCAGGGGCACAGATCCCACAAATCCCACAGATCCCACAGTCCCAGGGGAGCTGGAAGCACTTGCTGCCCCTCAGAGTGTGTCCCACCTGACCCAGAGCCAGCAGTTCCCTCTGCACCCCCTGGACTCTCCTGTCACACAATCCCTCGGCTTCTCCTCTGCCTGGACTCTCTTCCATGTGGAAAAAAAAATGGGAGCAGATGCTGCTTCCCAAAGACACAATCCCAGCAGGAACCAAACCACCCTGGAGGCCCCTCCTGTCCATGGCTCGTTATTCCACGGCAAAGGAAAATTCCACCTTCTCCTGGCAGGGCAGGGAGATCCAGGCTCTTCCAAGGGAAGGCTGGGATGGGATGGGATGGGATGGGATGGGATGGGATGGGATGGGATGGGATGGGATGGGATGGGATGGGATGGAACACACACTGTGGTGTGGGGGGGTCTGCAGGAACAGGGAGGGCAGGGCTGGCTCACACCCCCTCCCACTCACCTTCCAAGCCCAGGAGACCATCCCAGACAGGGATCACAGGGATCACAGGACCTCTAAAGGTCATCCAGTCCAACCCCAAAAGGAGGAGGTTGAAGAACTGTCCCCAGCACGCCCCTCAGAAGGAAACATTGCAGGGTGAGGGCAGGGACACCCCCCCAGCCAGCCCTGCCCAGGCCCAGCAGCTCTGGGGTGCAGATGTTTCCAGAGGTGATGGAAGAGCTGATCAAGCTGGAAACCTTCGTACTGCCAGGTCACACCTGCACAGGTCACCTCCTCAAGGACTGACTGAGGAGACTCAGCACCTGAGCTGGGAGAGCTTCAGGCTGAGGAGCAGCAAGTCCTGGAGGTTCAAAAAGGGATGACCAAGTGATGGAACGTTCCTGCCTGGGGGGTTTCAGCCTCTGGGGATCACAGTCACACCCTACAAGCTCTCCAAACCCCAGCCTAGAGCGGGGGCAGCACAAACCAGGCCCTGAAAGATGAGGGGCTGTCAGCACCAGGAAGGAAGGAAATGAGATGGAAGCACAAGAAAGTCCTTCTGATCCGTCTGCTCAGGGAGACACGAGTTCCTGCTGATGGGAGGAACCACTGGAGGTGATGCCCAGCCCCAAATGTCCTGTGCAGGGAGGATGTGCTGCCCTCCCTGGTGCTCCCCCTTCTCCTCTCTCCCACTGCCTCCACTCCACTGAGAGTTCCCAGCACTGCTTGTCCAGGCTGATCCACCCTTTTCCTAAAGGAAACAGCCCCCTGTGCAGCACGAGGTGATGGTGGGACACCTCAATATCCCCGTTATCCCACACACCAGCTCAGATCCAGCACCACAAACCTCTCCATCCTCCAGCAATGCTTCCCCACTCTCCCCCTCAGCATCCTCACCACACCCCTGGATAGTGACTGATCTGCAGCAAATCCCCAGTCCAGGTGCCTTTGGAGCCCTCCCAGGGGACCAGGCCCGGCGAGCCAGAGGAATCAAATCCCAAAAAAACAGAAGAGCTTGTTCCTCCAGGCTGACACTGAGCAGCAGGGACAGGTTTTCCTCAGCCTCAGGAAGCTCCATTTTTTTTTCTTCTTTTTTTTTTTTTTTTTTTTTTTGGCAAGAAGATGCATTTCAGCTTCCTGACTGGTGTGGAGGAGAGGGGACCTGTGTGACAGCCATGGCAGGATGTGGGAACACAGAAGGAATTCTCTTTTTTTTCTTCTTTTTTTTTTTGGCTTTGATCACTCCAAAGTATCTTCAGTTATCACAAGCAGGTCTCAGGCTCTGGCTGGGTGCTCAGACAGAGGGGTCAGGGGGTCGTGGGCCTGGAGCCACGTGGGGGAGATCCCAGCTCGAAGCTCTTCCTTCGGAGAGGAAAAAGCTCTTCCCAGTTTGCAGACAGAGGAGAAACAAGTTGGCCAGGGCTTGGGTTTGCTGATCCCTGGGGGTCACTTCCAACCCAGGGTTCCAGGATGCTGAGTGGAACTTGCAAAGCCAGAAGAGAGCAGGGAAGGGGAAGACAAAACCAGGAATCTCTTGGCCACATCATCTCCCGGCTCCCCCAGCACTGAGACATCCCAACCTGCACTCCTGGCTTCCCACCCCAGCTCTGCTCTGGCAGGCACCACGTTCCCAGGCCCCCTCTGGGAGCACATCCCGGGGATCAGGACCAGGTCCATGGCACAGGGAAGGGGCCAGGATGGGGGAAGACACTGGGGAAGCCAGAGCAGCTCCAGATTCCAGGGAGGGTGCCAGGATGGAAGCAGCACTGCAGTGGCAGCAGTGGCAGGTGCAGAGGTAGGTGAGGGCTGAGGCTCAGCCAGACTGGATCCCCTTCCAGCACATCCCAACATCCCTGGGGCAGCTCTGGTTTCCTTGGGCCTCCCTGGATGACTCTGGAGATCACAAACTTCAGGGCCATGGGGGGCTGGCAGTGGCTCAGTAACAGCCCTGTGCTGTAATCCAGGGGTTGTGCTGCCCATTCCAGCAGGGAATTCCACAGCCCCCCCCCGGCACCAGGGGACAAGGGGGGACAGGGGGAAACCCTTCCTGCAGCACCCACCGGAGAGCAGAGGGCAAACTGCTCTCCCAGGGTCATGGAATCACGGGATCACTGAGGCTGGAAAAGAGCTCTGAGATCCCAGTCCAGCTGTGAAGAGCCTCCAGTGCCTGTCCTGCTCCCAGAACGCTGCCAAGGTCAGGGCAAGGAGGGTCATTCCCACCACAAGGATCTGTCCATCCTCAGCATCCAAGGAGTGCCAGCAGTGCTGGAAAGCAGGGGGGGTTCCACAGGATCTCTGGGTTGGTTCCTTCTCCATCAGCACCTCCCCACGTGCCCCGTGAGCGCCTCGGGCACGAGCCCAGCCGAGCCCTCCCTGCCCAGGACAAAGGGTGGGGGCAGAGTCCTTGTGCTGATCTCTGTGGTCTGGGGTGAAGGGGGGGCACAGCAGGCCCAAGGAGCACCATGTCCTCCTGGTCCCTCTGCAGACAGGGGCCTGATAAAATCAGGGGGATGAAAAGCTTCTCCTTGTCTTCACTCTTCTCTCACGGAAGGTACCAAAGATGGGGGGAGATGTCACTAATTGAGGTCTCTGCCCTTCCACTAATCACTCATTAAAGCCTCCAGAGGCCCCAGCACCCTGCTCTGGGCTGGGAAAGAAGCTGGAGCTGCCCAGCTCCCAGCTGCAAAACATTTGGGTTACATTGTCCTCCTGGATCCCAGGACACTGTGTTTGGCTTCCACCAGAAGCTACTGGATGTTCCTCCCTCACCCCCTCGGAGCTCTGCTGCCCTTTCCAGGCTTTCATCGTGCTGTCAGTCCCTCAGCAGGAGCTCCACTGCCCAGCCCTGCCCCATCCACAGAGCAGAAAACATTCCCAAATTTCCTCAGTTCCCAGGGCTGTCACTCCCTTCCCTTCCCAGGGAACGAGGAGGCAAAGTCAGACCCCCAGTTTGCTCACAAAGGCTGCCCAGGAACCAACAAAACAACTGCACTTGGCCCTAAATCTCTCCTAAGGTTGCCCTTGGAAGGCAGCATTCCCAAGCCTGCTCCTGGATCCAGGCAGCAGGAGAGCCCAGGAGGGCAGAGGGACCTCAGCTCCTCCAGGGGCAGGGGTTTTCCAGCTGCTGGTGACCCAGGGATGCTCACAGCCAGAGCCTGGCTGCTGGAGGTGGGACACTCCCCAGGAGGGATTGAAGGACACAGAGCAGCCACCGCTGCCCCTCAGAGCACCAGGGTCAGCAGGGAGGGGTTTCCCAAAGCCTCGGTGTGGTTTTTGCAGTCACTCCCCTGTTCCATCCCCCCCTTCCAATGTGCTTGGCTCTCTTAGCGCTTGGCCCAGCCTGATTCCTCCTGGAATCCTCCTCTTCCTCCCCTTTGTGCACTCGAATAAATAACTTTTCACAAGTCCACCGTGCGCTGCACAACCTAAAAACGAAACCAAACACCAGAAAACGCCGAAGTTTCCACCACATCTCCATAAAAATCAGCCTCTCGGAGGCCCTTTCTGTACACGAGTCACGACACAACCCAGGGCCAGGCAGAGAGGGGTGTTTTTGTGAACTACCACTCAGGACCTACTGAAAGCAGAGGAACACCACAGCAAAAAAATGCACTTGGTCAATAAATGTACAGGGCTAAGCCAGCTCAGAGTCAAGTATCAAAACCCTACCGGAACAAAACACCGGGAACAAAAACCAGCAAGCTGGGGGGGGGGATCTGCCACCTGCAGCAGGACAGGAAACAACAAGAGGTTCAGTCTTCCCGAGGCTGGGAAAAGGGCTGGACCCACACCAGTGATGGATGACACGCCCTGTTCACACCCCCACGGGGAGCGACCAGACACAGCTACCAAAATTCACAGTGACCCGAGTGCCACCAGCAAATGGCCCAGAGGAGGAGTTTGGAAGGGGCAGCACTTGGAAGCTTCGTGTTCCAGCCGTGCCCTGGAGCTCTTGGCCACGCACACAACTCAAACCCCACCCGGCTGGCAGCACCCAAATCACCCCCCCCCAGGGAGGGGAATTCCCTCCTGTGTCGCCCACTCTGCTGCCAGCCGGGTGGATTTGGGGATATGAACAGAGTCAGGGGGATAAACAAGCTGCAGGCCTTCCCAAGAACTGGGTTTGGCATTGGTCACCCCTCCAGATCAGCACCAAGGGTTCAGACTAGAGGCACAGTTCTGACGGACAAAATAGCACCGAGGAGGCTCTTTACGTCTCTGCTGGTGTGCCAGTCCTGTAGTATTCAGAGAATTCAACAATAACTTGTATTCATGAGTCTAGGTGGAATAAAATAAGTCAAAATTGTTTTTTTCACTTTAAAAAAAGATAAATACTTTATCTAAACTATCGACAATACAAACTGGAGCTTTAAGCGTTTCTTTTGCCTTTTTCTTTTTTTGCCTTTTTTTTTCCTCTTTTTTTTTTTTTTTTTTTTTTTTTTTTTTTTTTTTTTTTTTTTTTTTTTTTTTTTTTTTTTTTTTTTTTTTTTTTTTTTTGTTTTTTTAAACTCAGATTCACAGTAAATGTTTGCTCTGTTGTTTAGGTCTTTTTTTTTTGTGTGTGTGTGTGTGTGGTTTTTATTTTGTCCAGTAGTAAGAGAGTAGAAACCCCTGCACAGGCCAGGTGAGCACCTTTCAGTGGAAGCCGAGTGAAGTTGGTCCACGTTGTCCTTGCATAGGTCACATTGGGTTGAGGTAGAAATCCTAGTTACCTGCACAACAGGAGGAGAGGAAGAGACTCATCTAAATAAAAGACCAAAAACCTGCTGGGTGTTAAGATGTGTCAAGCATTTCTACTCTGCTCCGAGGCCTCCTCAGCCAGCAGAGACGGAGCAGCTCTCGGCCCAGTCCCAGTTAGATGGAAGGGTGGACGATCCAAGAGACACAGGGCCCCTCAACCTGCAGCTTTCTGAGCTGACAGTGGAACTGGGATGAACTCTGGCTGACCTGGAGTGAGGGAGAAAGGATCCCCCCTCCTCAGCACTTCACTCTTTGTACCACACCTTAATCCGCTTTGGATTTTTTAACACCACAAGGGAGAAGCTGTGAATCCCAGGCTGGTTTGGGTTGGGAGGGACCTTAAAGATCATCTTCAACCCCCTGCCTTGGGCACCTTCCACTATCCCAACCTGGCCTTGGACACTCCCAGGGATCCAGGGGCAGCCACAGCTGCTCTGGGCAACCTGTGCCAGGGCCTGCCCACCCTCCCAGCCAGGAATTCCTTCCCAATATCCCATCTCACCCTGCCCTCTGGCACAGAGTGTCCTGTCCCTCCATCCCTTGTCCCCAGTCCCTCTCCAGCTCTCCTGGAACCCCTTTAGGCCCTGCAAGGGGCTCTCAGGTCTCCCTGGAGTTTCTCTTCTCCAGCTGAACCCCCCCAGCTGTCCCAGCCTGGCTCCAGAGCAGAGAAGCAAAGCAGGTGATTTGAGCCCCCAGTGCCAGATGTCAGCCTTGGTTCAGCCTGGGCACAGGTAATTCCCTCCACACAGACATTCCCTCCCAAACCAGTGGCACTGCTCGAGTCACAGGGAGCAGGATCACCACCAGTCTGCCATCAGCTCTGCTCCCCAGCTTTGCCACCCCCCTACTCTCCTCCATAAGCCATTTTCCTGTCCATTATCCTGAATTTGGAGTGACTGGGACCAGCATGGCCTCGTGTCCAGGGGTTCCCACCACACAGAACCCCAAACCTGCCCCTCCTCAGCAGCCCCACCCTCACTTTTCCCCATCCTGTCTCTGCTCAGGCTCTCCCACCCCACACACAGCCCCTTCCTCAGCCTCCTTTTCCCGTGGGAAGGACGGAGGGAAATACTTACGTGCCTCACAAACCACCCCCCCCCCCAAGGGGAGGTTTTGTGGGAGCAATTTGGTGAGGAAAACCGCTTTTATAACACAATGCACAAAGAATCTCTCTCAGGTATATTGTAATTTTTATAAGCAGCAAAAAAAAAAAAAAAAAAAAAGAGAGTGTTTTCAACCACGTTTTGGAGCTTTGGGGATCAGTGGACACAACAACAGCACAGACCTACAAGGAAAGCACGGAGCCAACTCCAGGGCTGGTGGCCCTTGGCAAAGCAACGAGTTGTGTGACAGCAGGATGGGGTCCAGGCACTGTCAGCACCCACAGCCCCCCACCCTGGGGTGGGACAGTTTGTTCTGGAGCTGCCCTGGAGACAAATACCTGCTTGGGGAAGAACAGCCTGTGGAACCCTCCTCTCCTCCACCCTGAGCATTCCCTGAGTTCTCATCCACGGGGTGCCCTGCATTCCCCAGGGAATTCGCCCTCCAGAGCCCAAAACCTGGAGATTTGGAGCTGGATGGTTATTTAGAGCAGTTGCTGTTGACTGGCAGCGAAACCAAGACCACCACGGGCAGGCCCCAAGCGGCACCAGCGGACAAGTGTGGGACAAAAAAAACCCTAAAACTCCCTGAAACCACCCTAAAAACCAGACATTTCCTCCTGCCTGCTGACCCTCAGAAGTGAACACTGCCCAACAATCCTGAGCACGACCCTAAAAAGGGCCAGAGCAGCTCCCCCTGTGAGCACTCCTTGTCGAGAAATCCTGACTCTGCCACCGGGTGACCTCCTTCCCACATTTCACAGGGGTTTGGGCCACAGTTTTGAGGATTCTTCCCACATTTTGAGGATTATTTCCCCCATTTTAGAGTACCCTTCCCCCATTTTAGAGGTTTCTTCCCCCATTTTTGAGGATTCTTCCCCATTTTTGAGGATTCTTCCCCCATTTTTGAGCATTCTTCCCCCATTTTTGAGGTTTCTTCCCCCCCATTTTAGAGGCTTTTTTTTCCATTTCAGATGTTTCTTCACTGATTTTAGAGGATTATTCCCCCATTTTAGAGATTTTTTTTTCTCTGTTTTAGAGGTTTCTCTCCCCATTTTAGAGAATTCTTCCCCCATTTTTGAGAATTTTTCTTGTTTTAGTGGGTTTTCTCCCCATTTTAGAGGATCCTACTCCCATTTTAGGGGGTTTCTCCCCATTCTAGAGGGTCCTTTCCATTTTAGAAGTTTCTTCCTCTTTTAGAGATTTCTTAGCCCATTTTAGATGTTTCTTTCCCAATTTCAGAGGATTCTTCCCATTTTAAAGGTTTTCTCCCCACTTGAGAGAATTCTTTCCCTATTTCTTCCCTTTTCAGACACTTCTTCCCATTTTAGGGGATTCTTTCCTCATTTTGGAGGATTTTTCTCCCATTTTAGAGAATTCTCTCCCTGTTACAGATTTCTCCCCTTCTGTTTCTTCCCATTTTAAGGGATTCTTGCCTTATTTTAGAGGATTTTTCCCTCATCTGAGAGGTTTCTTCCCGAGTTTTAGAGGATTCTTGCCCCATTTCACAGAATTCTTCCCGTTTTAGAGGTTTTCTCCTCACTTTAGAGAATTCTTTCCCCATTACAGTTTCTTCCCTTCTTATAGGGAAGAAACCTATTCTTCCCATTTTAGGGGGTTCTTCCCTCATTTCAGAGGATTTTCCCCCATTTTAGAGGATTCTCGCCCCATTTTAGAGGATTTTCCCCTGTTTTAGAGGATTCCTGCCCCACTTTAAAGGATTTCTCTTTAGAGGATTTTCCCCCATTTTAGAGGATTCTCGCCCCATTTTACAGGATTCTTCCCGTTTTCGGTGTTCTCTCCCCATATTAGAGAATCCTTTCCCTTTTACGACGCTCCTCCCAATTTAAGAGATCCCTCCCTCACTTCAGAAGATTTCCCCCCCAATTTACAGCATTCTTGCCCCACTTCAGAGCATTTTCCCCCATTTTAAAGGATTCTTGCCCCACTTCAGAGCATTTTCCCCCATTTTAGAGCATTCTTGCCCCACTTTAAAGGATCTTCCTCCCATTTCAGAGCATCCTCGCCCCACTTCCAAGCATTTCCCCCCCCGTTTCAGAGGGTTCTCCCCCCACCCCTCCCACTCTCTCTGTGCCCAAAACGAGCCCTCCTGACCCCGGGGTGTCCCCCCAGGGTGGGGGGTGGTTTCTGTGCCAGCCTTACCTTGCAGAGCCAGCCCCGCCGGCTCAGGCCGGGCGCCCTTAGCGCGGTTTAACCCCCGGCAGGTGCGAGGCCAGGGGGGGCTGCACGCCCAGGGTGACCCACATGGCGCCGGCACCGGTGGGCGGCGGGGCCAGCGCCGCGCGCGGCACGGCCGGGTGGTGCACGGTGAAGGAGGGGCGGGAGGGTTTGTGCTGCAGGGAGGCGAGTTTGAGAGACAAAGAAGAGTTAGACTGGACAGAGGCAGCGCAGGAGGAGGAGGAGGATGTGGAGGAGGAGGTGGTGGTGGAGGAGGGCAGGAATGTTTCTCCGGCCGGGAGGGACGGCAGGTTGTGCAGGAGCGCGGGCTCGGGGTTAGAAGCGAGCAGAGGAGGAGGGGGAGGCAAGGACACGTTAGGAGGGGGGTGGAAAACGGGCTGCACAGGCGCCCTGCTGAGGGGCTGAGCGGCTCTAGCCTCGCTAGATGTTACTAAATTAGAGGCAGAGGGTGGGAAGGATGAGGATGAGGTGCTGGCAACAGCCTGCAGAGGGTTTAAGCTTAGCACCGTGCTGCTAGAGACAGCACTGCTGCTGAAACTGGCTCCAAACTGATGAGAGGAGGAGGCAGAAGGCACCGCGTGGTTAAAAATACCTGCAAACAGGAGAAGAAAAACTCAGCTTCAACAAGACGGGCTTTTGTACAGTCTCAAAGTGACAAGAGAAACCAAACAAAGAAGCAAAATAAATAAGTAGATTTAAAAAAAAAAAATAAAAATAAATAAAGCAAAATTATAATGGTCCAGCCCCATACAAAAATATGCAGCGTGAGAAGGCAGCAAGCGATGGGAGATAATGGTGCAGGCCAGGAGGTACAAAAGAGTCCACTTACCTTTCCTACTGCCAACCTCTAAATGCCACGAGGGAAAATGGTCAGCCCCAAGAACTGTCAGTTCTACAGCACAGAGGCAGGGTTGGGATGAGATTACGTGGTCTTTTAGAGTCGGTTTATCTGGAGACTCAGAGTGCTGCTCTTGCCTCCCCACCCTCCTGCTCCCCAGCTTACAGGGCAGCAGAGAGGGGAGCTGTCACTGCAGCCAATCTACGTGCTGAGAGAGGGGAGAGTTAGGATTTCCCGACATGGAGCCTGAGTGAGCATGGACAGGTAAGGAAAACTGCCCTGGACACTGCGAAACGGCAGGTCCAGCCTATCTTCTGGTCCTGCCAGCTTGTCCCCGGTGTGGGCCACAGAAGCCAAGCCTGTGCAGAACCCCAGAAGTGCAAGGTGCATATGGCATTGCCCTTCCTGGCCAACAAACGCTCTTCGTGTCCGTTCAAGAGCCAGAGCTGCTAGGAAACTCCCCACACCATCTCCTCTGATGCTCTGCTCCTCCTGGATCACGCTAAATCCACTCCAGGCCTATTCCCAACCTCGACTCAAGTTCACAAGTCAGAGATCCTTAACTCGGTACCACGACAAGTGAGATCTGTCACCTGCAGTCAGACCTAAGTCGGTTCCAACACAGCAACATCTGAACAAGCAAACATAAGCAATCACAAAGTCTGGGTGCATTGTTTCATTAGGGTGATACAACAAGCTCATCTAGCAGACAAAGCTCATGAGACTTCACTGTGGGGAACTGAACTCATCCTAGCAATTCCAAGAGAGAGACAGAGAGAGAGGAGACTGCTTATGTGGGACACATCTGCTTCACATCCTGTAGAAATGAAAGGGTTTCACCCCTGGAGAGGCAGCGTCAGGCTTTCCTTTAGGCCCTGCCTTATACCAGAGAAAGAGTTCTGCCTACCTCCAACTGTTCCACCTGTAACCCCAGGAGAGAAGTTCCCCATAGTGTGAGAATTAGTCAGTCTGGTTGCAGCTGATGACACGTGGACCAGACTGGCAGCAGCTGGCATGGAATTAAATAAGGACTGCAATACTGAGGAGTTTGTCACCGAGTTGAGGTTTGCTTGCAGGGCCATGGGGCCGAGGGGGAACTGCGATCCAGTGGTCAGAGTGTTGAGGAAGGGGTGGTGCGTCGGGACAGAAGACGCCGGGTTGCCCGCTGACGAAACGGCAGTAGAAAGGCTTTTCCCGTTCAGAAGGCCACCAGACGAAACAGCAGCAGAAATGAAAAGGTTGTGGCCGTTTTTGAACTCCACCTCTCGGTCCCTGCCCTTGCCGGCCTTCCCGTTGTGCTGCAGGGCGCCCTTGTCCGAGGAGCCCCCCGCGCGGCCGCTCAGCTCGCCCGGCTCTTTGCCTTTGGCCCCCGGGCGGCTCAGCTCGTCCCCCTTGGAGCCGCCCAGCCCTTCCAGCTGCCTCTTGTTCAGGAACAGGTTGGTGTCGGCCGCGGCCGCCGCGTCTTTGCCCCGCTGGAAGCCCAGGGAGCAGTTGGCAGCGCTCCCATCCGGAGCCTTGTGCGGGAGGGAAGCGCCGTCCATGAAGCCGTGCAGGCCCAGCTCGGCGGAGAGGCCCCCGTTGTAGGCGAAGCCGTTGGAGGGGTTGGTGCCAGGGCTGAGCCCGTCCGAGCCCACGGCCAGGCCCTTCCTGGCGTGCGCCGCGGCCTTGGCGCCGTCCAGGCCCAGGCTCTCCTCGGGGGGCGGCCGGAAGGAGAACAGCGAGGTCTGGCTCAGGGCAGAGCCCGCCTGCAAGGGGCTGTCCGTGGTTTTGGTCAGGTTGATGTCAGAGATCGGGGAGAAAGTCGATTTCCATTTGCTGCTGTTCATGTTCTCGGTGCCTTGTGCTTGTTTCCGCCCGTTCAAGCTGCCGCCTGGGCCGGGAGGAGATTTTGGGGAGGTCAAAAACCAACGTTCACTGGAGCGAAGGCATTCAATGCTCAGTTTTCACTGAGAACAGGGTTTTACAAACCCACGGAATCATTGAGGTTGGAAAGACCTTTAAGATCATCGAGTCCAACCACCAGCCCAGCACCACAGTCACCACTAACCCAAGTGCCACACGTTGTTTGAACAGGGATGGTGACTCCACCACTGCCCTGGGCAGCTGTGCCAGTGCTTTACAACCCTTCCCATGGGGAAATATTCCACAATATCCAATCTAAACCTCCCCTGGCACAGCTTGGGGCTGTTCCCTCTCCTCCTGTCCCTGTTCCCTGGGAGCAGAGCCTGAACCCCCCCCCCCAGCTTCCCCCTCCTGTCAGGGAGTTGCAGAGCCAGAAGGTCCCCCCTGAGCCTCCTTTTCTCCAGGCTGAGCCCCCCCAGCTCCCTCAGCTGCTCCTGCTGCTCCAGCCCCTTTCCCAGCTCCCTTCCCTTCCCTGGGCAACACCCACATTTTTTATCTTTCATTTTACGAGTCTGATCCAAGGGCAGAAATAATTGTGAAGTCAGCTAAGAGCTCTTAACCTTCCCTTTACTGCTCTGAAAAAGTCTGAGAATATTGATCTACTTTTCCCTCAGCCTTTGTCCTACAGACCCCTCCCCAAACCCTGCAACACTGAAAACAGTGGTCAGACCTTTGGCGACCTGTGACTGCAGAAGGAAGTGACCCAAAATCTTTAATTACTGGCCACCAGTCTCAGTTATAATTAAGAACTTCAGTCTGCCCAGCAGCAAAGAGAAACCTGCTGTTGACTGGCAGCTTCAGTCAGGGGCAGACACCCAGCCCCAAGTCCCACCAGCACCACAGACAATTGACACTCCCCACACGTACCATTTTCAACAGTCTTCTGTGGAGATTTGCTTTCCAATGATATTGTTGCAATTTTCCTCTCAATTCTAGTGGGGAAATAATAAAGGTTAAAGCATCTGTTGCAAACCTTCTGTTGCACATTCACCCTCACAAAAAAACCCACAACAAACTTTAGGTAAAAAGCTGTGACAGAACCATTGCTCTTCGCCAAGATTAATGCAGGTTCAGAGGACTTTATTGCTGCGTTTCTTTCAGAATAAGAAGCAGAACCACATTTCTGGAGTGGTTATTTGTCATTTGGGTTGGGAGGGACCTCAAAGCCCATCCAGTGCCACCCCCTGCCATGGGCAGGGACACCTTCCACCAGCCCAGGGTGCTCCTTTGATCCAACCTGGCCTTGGACACTTCCAGGGATCCAGGGGCAGCCACAGCTGCTCTGGGCAACCTGTGCCAGGGCCTCTGTGGATCCCTGTGCTGTGGCACAGCGTGTGGCCCATGTGGAATCCATGTTATTGCCCTGGGCCAAATTTTGGGCCAGGGGTCTGGTCCCTGCTGGCATCTTGGGTGCTCCCAAACACCACCCACCAGTGAGGGATGGGATCATGGAATCACAGAATCCCAGAATATCCTGAGCTGGGAAGGACCCACAGG
>NW_020957110.1:12975-25871 GCF_003031625.1 Empidonax traillii | reverse complement strand
CATCCAGCCCAACCCCTGTCCCTGCCCAGGACACCCCAACAATCCCCCCCTGTCCCTCAGAGCGTTGTCCAAACGCTCCTGGAGCTCTGGCAGCCTTGGGGCCGTGCCCACTGCCCTGGGGAGCCTGGGCAGTGCCCACCACCCTCTGGGGGAAGAACCTTTCCCTGAGATCCATCCCAACCCCCCTGGCACAGCTCCAGCCCTTCCCTGGCTCCTGTCCCTGGTCCCAGAGCAGAGCTCAGCGCCTGCCCCTCCGCCTGCCCTCGGGAGGAGCTGCAGCCCCCGAGGAGTCTCCCCTCAGTCTCCTCTGTTTCCCCAAAGCATTTCCACACCAGTTCTCCCGGAGGCCAGACCCTGCCAGCCTTGCAGACACAGCACCAGCAGGTTCCCACATTCCAGCTCTGCTGCCTAAATACCTCCCCTGTTCCACGTAAGAGGCTCGGGATAATGGACCAGGTCTCCAAGCCAGGGGAACAAAGAGGCTTAACACAGCCCTCCAGTTCAGAGCAGTGTTATCAGCTCAGAGAAATCTCCTGCTGGAGCTGTGCCTGGGCATTCATTCACCTGCTGCTATTGTGCTCATCCTCAGAGCCCTGCTCGTCATCCGATGTCAGGGGGGAGTAATGGACACCGTTGGTCTGAACGAGGGGCTTCTCCTTTTTCAGCACGGGGGGCTGGTCATTGTCCTGGTAAGGAACAGGAGAGTTCTTCAGGGAGTTTTCAGGAGAGGAAATGGCTGTTATTTCTAAGGGCTGGTTAATGTTATTGACCTGGGCAAGAAGGAAAGAGAGGAGTTACAGGTGAGAGCATCCCTTTGGAAACGAGGCATCTTGTTAAGGGTATTAAAGGCAGGCTTAACTCGCCCTAAGACATGCAACAGCTGCTTCTTTAGCACTACGTCCCCCCTCCTGCATTAGAACCTGGGGTGAAAGGTCAAATACAACTCGGAAAAACTGCTAATTTCCATCCTTTGATTTCACGTTTCAAGGCAGAAATGAAGACACGGGATAATCCTTTCCCTTTCAAACTGCACTGCAGGATCACACGAGCACAGCTCTATAACTGGCTTCATTAGCAAGAATGCCATATGCTTCTGGCACTCCTAGGCTGTTTAGTCAATCCTAGCTTAAAGTATTTTCAAAATATTGAATCTACAGCCTAAATATCAACTTCGGTGCAGAAACGAGCTCTTTGTCACGAGGGAAGAGATTATTTTGGATTTTTAAGGCTCTGGCAGCGCAGAACTCCCGCAAGATGCTCAAACTGCTCACTGAGTTCGCAGCAATTCCCGGAGAGCCTTCCCACCCATTCCAGCTCCAGGATGGCCAGAGCTCATCCCTAACTCCGAGAGGGAATGAGGGATAAGGGCAGGGCTCTTACCATGGAGTTGATGTTGAGGGGTGACCCCGACGGCTGCGTAAAGAGCCCAGACACAGCAGGGAGGGATTTGCGCTTCGGGGAGACCCCGGAGCTCCCGCTGAGATTCCCAGATCTCTTCCTCCGGCCCCGCTTCTTCCCGTCCTGGGCGTGGGCTTGGCCGAGCTCCAGCCGAGCGCCCGCGGGCACAGGGCTGTGCTTGCTGGGAGGGGATTGTTTTACATGTCCTGTATTAGGAGAGATTGTAAAGATGATTCTTCTCTTGGCCTCGGTCTCAGGATCTGCATCAGACTGAAGGTCCCCCTTTGTTCCTTCGGCAAAGATCTTCTGAGCATCTGCAAACTGCAAAACCCCTACCAGGCTCTGGGCACTCAGCCTGGGGCTCGCCGAGTGCTGCTGGGCAGGGGAGCTCTGCCCAGAGTTCCTCGGCTGCATCATTAGCAAAGGATGTTGTGGGGTGGAACTCCGAGACCCTACAGAGTTAAAGAGACTCCCAGAGTCGTCCAGAGCTGCCTGATCAACACTATGGTTAAGATGGGCTGGGCTGTTTGTAAGAGTTCCATTGACTGCCACGGAGCCAGAAGAGTAAGAAAAACCTGTTGAAAGGGAAAGTATAGATCATTGCTGGGGCTGAGCCAGAGGTCACCATGCTGGGGGGGCTGGGAGGGATTCCAGACTCCAGCCAGGGCCGTGGATTACACGGGAACACATCGGCTGCTGCTCCACAGGGCACTGACAACGTGGCTCGGGGTGCTCAGCTGCCACTTGGGGATCAGGGACTTGCACTGCTCTCCTGCAAAATTCCTCTCATGTGGAGGTCTCCTCCGCTCTTCCCAGTTTGAAATGGAATTCAAGTGTAGGTTTTGTTCAGATTATTACACTTCCTGAAATCGGGGCTCCTCCACTCTCCACTCCTTCCTTTCCTCAAGCAAAGGGATGGCCAAGCTCAGCGCTCTCCTTCCCCAAGCAGAAGGGCTGTGCCACGCACACAGCCCAGCTCCTCCAGCTGAACAGCTCGGGAAGTGCCGGGGATGGAGCTTGGGAAGGGAATGCGGGATTTGCCAGGGGGCACCATGCAGGGGTTTGGTGCTCAAGTAAGGCCTGGGCTCTCTGGATAAAAGGGGTGGGTGGGAACATGGTAATGGTTTACAACAAGGGGTTGTTTTTAACACTTCACTGGATTTACAGAAAAGCGCAGCCAAGCCCTTTTGCAGAACAGATGCTGAAACAACCCAAGCCCCTGGGGGTGGTGAACACTGAGACCAAAGCTCTCTCTGGCGAGGGAGCAGCTGTAGAATCACTTCTGTACCCTAGAACCTACATTTCCTGGCCAATCCCATTCCCTGAAGGCCACAATTCCCACAGATGAGCGAGTTCAGCAGCAATGTCTGCCCCCCAAGGCATCCCTGTCCTCTCCCATTCGACCTCTTCCTCCCCAGGCACCTGTGCCTTTACAACTGCTCATGAGGCATCTCTTGAACCTTCACCAAGGAATTCATTTTGATATTAACCCCCCCCACACCCTGTAAAATCCAACTTTAGAGCCAGCCCCCCAGCTCCTGGCCCAGCTGGGCGATACCCTGGGGGTCTGTCACGGTGGGAATCTCTCGCTCCACACGGAATTTACAGGAGCAGCTCAGCCAAAGGCACCTCAACCCAACCCCTGATCCCAGATGCCTCCAAGCTGGGGGCACATCCTGCCTCAGAGCATCCCCCAGGGGTGCTGGGTCTCAGAGTTTTGGGCCCCAGAACACACGTTCACCCAGCACTGCCTGGGAAAACTCAGCTGGGAGCATTTGGGAGCCGTCCCCACACGAGAGCACCTGCGCACAGGTGAGGTGTTACCTGAGGTAGCCAAAGCCAGAGGCTTGTTTCCAGCAGCATTGCTTATGCCATTATGAGAACTAGCACCAATCTGCTTTTCAAGTGTTGCTGAGTCTCTGCTCTGATGAACTGGGCTAGGTGTGCTTCTCTGGAGAGAGAAACAAGGCATTTCAGTACAGCAAACAGCAAAAAAATCAACAGTTTCAACCACATTCACATGCACTGGTTCTACCTAGGGAAGTGGCTCTGTTTCCTACACGTCCTAGATTAGGTTGTTTGGAGGAAAAGGCGGATCAGAAGGTTGTGGGACAGAAATATCGGGATGAATTAACTGCAGTGGTGGGCAGCACACAGCAGACTCCGCGCAGAGAGGGAGGGCAGGCTCAGCATCCCAGAATATTTAGGGACTATGAGAGCAGGAATGCCTCATCCCACTGCTCTGCTTCACAGGCAGCAGGGCAGAACCCAAAGGTTGTGTATCTTGAGCCCAGGCCTGGCCACACCAAGTGCCCCAAAACAAAACCCCACCCTGAGCACGGAGTGTGTCAGGCCACGTTCTCTGGGACACTCCCTGGGGGGGGTTTCCTAAAGCAGGGAAAGCTCCTGTGAAGTGGCAGCCTGACCCAACAATGTTGGGGGGATTGGTGCCACCCAGGGCTGACATTCTCTCTCTGAGGACACAGGCTGGGCAGGCAGTGGTTCTGCCAAAACCAGGAGTCTTCAGCTGGGAAAACGTAGTGGATTCAGCAC
Source organism: Empidonax traillii (assembly GCF_003031625.1). NCBI lineage: Eukaryota > Metazoa > Chordata > Aves > Passeriformes > Tyrannidae > Empidonax > Empidonax traillii. Next base: position 21,920 of record NW_020957110.1, on the reverse strand, counting down.
CGTGAACCAACTGCAGCTTTGCCACTGTGGGACTGTGAGGCAGGCACCTGGGGATGGACGGACTCTGAACTCACAGCTCTTGGTGAGAGCAGCACCTGCAGCACTTGTGGGACAAACTGGACTAGGTTAAATTCCTCTTCCACTGAGAGAGGCACGGATTTGTCACAGGCCAAACAGAGATGGCCCCAGAAGCTGTGTGCTGCAGAGCAGGCACTCACACAGCAGGTCTCACAGCCCCAGGGGGCTGTCCAAGCCCATCCTCCACACGTGTGCTGAGGACAAACAGCCCTGAGGGGACTGACTGAGGCAGGAACATTCCCCTCCCAGGCTCCTGAGAACAAACTGCCACGGGCACTTCTCTGCTCCCACTGCCCCTCTCAGGCTTTTCCACCCAGCCAGACACTCAGGATCCCCTGAGGCTTTCGCTTCCCTTTCCTCCCTGGCTGAAATCCCCCCCCAACCCCAGTGAGGGAAAACCTACAGAAGCTCAGAGCAGCCCCAGCAGCCTCCCCCGAGGGTCACACAGCCAGGAGGAGCCCAGTGAAGGTTCCTGGGGCTCAGCACCCCCATTCCTGCCCGCTTAGGGATGGAAAGTGTTGACAATCCCTTACTCACCACCTTCTCAACACGGCTAGGTAGGACTACGCTGGCCAGAGGGATACTAACAGGGAGTTTATTGGGCTGCACTGTGCTCAGAGGAATACTGATAGGGAGGCTGGTGATAGTTTCTCCATTACTCACAGAGGTTCTCTCTCTCAAAACCTGTAAATCAAACAGAAAAAAAGCCAAGTTCTTTCAGGTGTTATTGCTGAAAAGCTCGTGACAACCTGCTCGTCCCTGTCTCTGTGTCATTCCCCCTCCTTTTGGCAATAATCAGCACAGGCAGGGCAGGGATGGAGAAGCACCAGGCTCCTGGGAATGCAACAGCCCATGGCACAGAAACATGAGAATTCAAGCCACTGCCAGCCCCAAGCCTCAGGAAAAGGATGCCTTAGGTGCTCATTTCCCTGTGGTTCGGTCAGAGCTCTGTGGAAAGATGACAGAAGTCATATTCCAGGAGTGGCCATGGCAATTCCATGGTAACCAACCTGCTGCTGGAGGCACCTGCTGCTCTGAAATGAGCCCTAGGCCTGGCCAATTACAGGGACCATTCCTTTGTTACTTTTTATAACTAAGAAGGACTTTGCAAACTCAAGCAGACACTGCCAGGTCCAAATAGCCCCACTGCTTTACTGCAAACCACTATTCAGAGGGAGGCACATCTCTCTCTACCCCAAACCAACTCCAGTTTGTTATTGTTTTTATTGCACCACCCCACCTGCTGCCTTTTGTGCCATTCCCATGCCCAGCTGGCCCTGGAACGCAGCATTCCTGCCTTCCCTGGTCCTGCCAGGTGGAGGCCACCCCTCACCTTCTCTCCTGCACTGGGTAAGGCCGCTGGGGAAGAGGGCCGAGTTTCCTGAGGACTCAGCTTTATGCCATTTGCAATTCCAGGGCTGGGATATGTAAGGCCATTCTCTTTGACATGCTCAGCTCTGGAAGGGAGACACACAATTATTACAGGATACAAAAAAACTGACAACTTTTCCCTCGTACTGAACTCAAAGCCCACCTTATTTACCCCATAAATTGACTTAAGAGTTTGCTTTCTCAGAACAGAACCTTTTTAAAATACAGAAAAAAATGAAAAACATTTTTGGACAGTCCAAACAAAGAGTGTCATTAAAACGCCACACTTTCCCACCACCCCACCCCCCCCCTCACCTCTGCATCTCGTTGGCCGCCGCCTTCCCGTTGACCCCGTGGTCTTGGTTCAAGTGTCTCCTCAGTGCTATTTTAGCCGGGGAAAACCTGGTGTAGTCAGGGAGGGCCAGGCTGGTCACCTTGTCTGCCTTCTGCCTGCTGTGGCTGGGGGTGCAGGGCACGATGTCGTGCTCCAGGTGTGAGGAGGGGTACTGGGGGGTGTTCTGCTTGGAGGAGGGCCGGCCGAAGGCGTGCTGCAGCTCGTAGGGGGTGGCGTGGCCGTTCATGGACAGCTCGGGGCTCATGCCGTTCACCTGGGGCAGGGGCAGCTTGGAGCACTCCAGCTCCAGCTGGAACCTGCCCTGCTCGGCCTCGGGGTCCCGGCTCAGGTGGGGTTTGCCGTGCAGCTGCACCGGCAGCGGCTCCTCCGGCGGCGTGTACGACTTGAGCTGCAGCAGCTCCTGCTGCCGCTGGCTCTTCTCCAGCTCCACGATGCTGATCTTGAGATAAAGAAGAGCAACAGGGATTAAAGACCACTTCCAGCAATTCTATCACGTGGTGGAGCTCTGCCTCCACCTGCTTCTCAGGAAGTGTCCCCATTTCTGGGGACGAGGCAGAACAAGGGGGCCCAAAATCTGAGATACGAATTTCAACTTTAGACCAAAAGGCCCAGGTGAGGGGAACTGGGTCAGAGGCTCTGGGAGAGAACTTGTCAGATCTCGAAACCAAGCATAAAACATCTCCAACTTAACACATAGAGAATATATATACTTATACAGAGAGAAACTCAGTACTGCCAGGCACTGAAGGGAACAGTCACCCCATGCAAAGGCATCCAGCAAAAGGCTGGAGTAGCTCCAGAGCCAATTTCACAGGGAAGGAAAAGCAAAGCTCTTCACAAAAAGGAGTTTAATTTCTTAATTAACTAATTACTATGGCAAGTGCCATTCTGTGGGAACTGATTCCCTCTCCATCCCTGGAAGTGTCCAAGGCCAGGCTGGAGCACCCTGGGCTAGTGGGAGGTGTCCCTGCCCATGGCAGGGGGTGGAACTGGATGGGCTTTAAGGTCCCTTCCAACCCAAACCATTCTGTTATTCCTCAACTGAAACATCAACCCACACATTCAACCAACCAGGACCTTTCTTTCTATCAAGTCACGCTTTTTAATTATATGTAATTGTAAACCATGATTCCTTCTTCCACAGCATTACCAGGAATCAGGACACAGCATCTACTTCCTTTAAAAGTTATCCTAAAATGCTCTTAACAGAAAGATTAATCTTTGGAACAATAAAGAAAAGAACAAAAAGAAAGGGAAAAAAGGGGGGGAAAGGGTAAAAAAAGCAGTCCCTGGTTTATCCTTTACCATCATCTTTAGTGTAACACCCCTAACTGTCCCGTTGTCCAAGGGGTCCCCCAGCTGGTGACTTTGTTTCTTGCTCTCTACCTGCAGTTCCAAACAGTGCTTCTGCTTCTCAGAAATCTGGTTCTTCAACGCCTGCTTCTCCTTCAGCAAGTTCTCCAGGGACAAGGTCGACCAGTCCAGCTTCAGCTCCTCACACCGAGCCTTCAGCTGCAGGGACAGGGGACAAACAGGTCAAAAGACACCTTTCACCTCCTCCCACCACCCCCCACACAGGCTGGCAGTCAGGGACTCTGCAGTGGATGTGCAAGAAGCTTCTGGGCCCGCTGAGAAAAATCCTCCCAGCTCGGTTCTGTGTCCCCCCAGGGGGTGGCAGGAGACGGTTGCCACCCCACCCTCACTGTGTCCACATCCAGACTTTCCTTCTTCTACTTTCTGGGGGGCTCAGCCTGGAGAAAAGGAGGCTCAGGGGGGACCTTCTGGTTCTGCAACCCCCTGACAGGAGGGGGGAGCTGGGGAGGTTCAGGCTCTGCTCCCAGGGAAGAAGGGACAGGAGGAGAGGGAATGGCCTCCAGCTGTGCCAGGGGAGGTTTAGGTTGGATATCAGGGAAAATTTATTCACCAGAAAGTTTGTGATGCTTTGGAACAGGCTGCCCAGGGCAGAGGTGGGGTCACCATCCCTGGAAGTGTCCAAACAACATGTGGATGTGGCACTTGGGGACAGGGGTCAGTGCTGAAGGTTGGACTTGATGATCTTAAAGGTCTTTTCCAGCTTTAATGATTCCATGATCCTATAACAATCTGAGTTACTGAGATGAACACCCTGAGAGTTCTGGCCCAAAGGAAGCCCTGGACAAAGTCCAGTGACACACAGAGCTGTTCAGGGACAAAGCCAGCTGTCACCTCAGCATTTGCTCAGAGCTACATAAAAGTCACCCCAAAAAGGTCTCCCTGAATTCTTCTGTTACAGAGGGTAGATGGATGTTCAGCCCCCCAGCCACGCCCTGTCCTGCACCCAGGGCAGCATCACCCAGTGCTCAGACCACGGGCTGTACCCACCAGCTGCAGGCTCTGGTTCCTGAGTTCACTGTTGTCCTTTTCCAGCTGTTTGGTCTGTTCTTTCAGCTGCTGGTTGTGAGCAGAGATTTCCTTCTGAGCCTGGATCAGGTCGTTGTACGTCAGAGCTTTCACTCCCAACTACAGGAGGAAGAGTGAGAAGGGATCAGTCAGTAATTCCAGACAACTGTCACATTCCAGAGCGGAGCTGGGATGATCTGCAGAACTTGGGCAGCTCACAGGAACGTCCTCCAAGGCTCTTTGTCACTGCTCAGGGACACCAAGAAGGACAGAAGTACCTTGGAGCTGCTGCTGAATGTTCCAACCATTCAACTTTAAAATAGGAAGCCAAAATAATACTGTTTTTGTGGAGAGCCCCCACATTTCCCTCGGAGCTTGCACTGGCAACACAGAGTTTGTTCAAGCAGCAGGGGGTGAATCCTTCACTGATCATCAGATGTCTGTGGCCTGTCCCCCCTTCCCCTGGACACAGAGTGACCCACAACAACCCCAACAACGAGGACACAACACAACCAGAGAGGGACACAGATCCCCCATTTCTGAGCCTGATCTGCTGCAAACCAGAGGCTGAAGGCTCAGACTGTTCTGGTCCTGTTCAGCTTTACCCCAAATGTCTGCACACAGCTGACTGGGAGCTCCAGTCCCACCAGCCCCAGCGTTACCTCATCGAGCTTCTGCTGGAAGAGCCTTTTGATTTCCTCTTTCTGGGCCTGGCAGTGGGTGAACAACTGCTGTGCTGTCCCCAGGAGCTGGGCATTCTTCTCCTGCAGGAGGCAACAGTGAGGAAACACTCATTTAGCCCCAACTGCAGCACGGTCCAGCTCAGTTAAGATGTTTACACCTGGTTTGTGGAGCACGTTTGGGAGTGAACTGGAGCTCTGCCTCCTATGACCCCTCTAGCTGGTAGTGTGAGATACCTGGGGAAGTTAAGTCAGCTGAAAAGAGCTTTCCAGAAGGTTTTTTTTTTCATGCTCTGTGGTAAAACACAACCAAAAAATGCCTAAAAACTCATTTTTACCCTCCCAGTGCATTGTAAAGCAGCAGCAACAATCACATCACCCAGGGCAGAAATAGAAGTGGGAAGGATTATCTGTATGAAATCTGTTACCAAACTGGGAACTGGATCTAAATCCCCAGAGCCCCAGCTCATTTTCCCTGTACAACACTCAGGGAAGAGACGCAGTAAATGAAAATACACGGAGGGGGAGGCAGGAAGAAAGTCATAAAATAAGCCAAACCAGTTTTGCTACTTGTGCCACAGTAACTTCAGGGGGTCACCCGACCCACTCACAGCACATTCCGTGCCCAGAACATTCCTGCTCCCTCATTCCATGGCCAGGCACTGTGTGAGCAGCAAAAAGCAGGACAGGACTGGCTGAAGAGCCTCATTTATGCAGGGATGGATAAAGGAGGAGGCAGCAAGGAAAGAGATCCCTCCCTGTTCTCCAACTTGTGCTGCTGAGGCCAAGCAGGAATTGGGCAGGCACTGAGCCTCTGATCCCAAAAAAAGTGGAGGACAAAGGGCAAAAAGCACTTTGATCTTTCCCAGCTTTAATGGTGCCCTGACTGTGATCCCAGGCAGGGAAGGAGCTGGGGTGGCAAATTCCTCATGTGAATCCTGTTTTCAGCATCAGACACTCCCTTCAGCCCTGCCAGGCCATGCAGGGACTGACAGCTCCACCTAAGGGCACCCTGGGAACCAGCAGCTCCTTTTAAAATCATTATTAGAGATATTTTTCTTATACTTCAAACTCTTCCTGTAAGGGGGAGTTATTGAATAAACCCCACACAGCCCCTCAGCCAGCCCAGTTCTGCCTCTGTGAGGTTCAATTTGCCATGAAAAAAAACGTTTTCATAGTGAATTCCTCATTTTACTGTTTAAAAGTATGGAACAGCTGTTGGACACACACACAAGAGGTGACTTTTCTCAGTGTAGGGCACAAGAATTGCAGCCCATCCTTCCCCTTCACTTCATGCTGACTTTCCTGACAAGTGCAGATCAAGCAGAAGAATCTGCTGGTGAAGGAAAAAGAGGGAAACTCAAAGTGCTGATGGACTGGGAAACAAAATGGAAACAAGCCCAGAAGAAAGGGCTTGCACTAACACCACACCACATCAACCAGTGCCCAGTGAGGAACAGGGTGGCACAACCCTCCCAACTGGAAAGAGAGTTCCCAGCAGGGACACCTTCCAGTATCCCAGATGGCTCCTTTGATCCAACCTGGCCTTGGACACTTCCAGGGATCCAGGGGCAGCCACAGCTTCTCTGGGCAACCTGTGCCAGGGCCTGCCCACCCTCACAGCCAACAATTCCTTCCCAATATCCCATCTCCCCCTGCCCTCTGGCACTGGGAAGCCATTCCCTGTGTCCTGTCCCTCCATCCCTTGTCCCCAGTCCCTCTCCAGCTCTCCTGGAGCCCCTTTAGGCCCTGCAAGGCTTCAAGTGGAAGTCAAAGTTTATTATTGGGCATTACTGGGAAAGGTTCCTCCACAGAAGCACCAGGCACAGCCTCTCTCATCAGGGCTAATTTCTAAAGCAAATGAGACATTCAGAATTGAGATAAAGCAATACAAGAAGGGGTTTAGGCAGGAAATTTCCTCCCTCTGCTGGTGGTTCCATCCCACTGCCAGCTCCAGGGCCTTCCTTGCTTTTCCATGTATTCCAGCCCATGACTTGGTAAATTTAAATGAATGAAGGGCCACAGGGATGCTCCAAGGGCTGCAGCCCTTCTGCTCCAGGAGCTGGGGTGCTCACCTGGAGAAGTGAAGGCTCCAGGAAGACCTTGGAGCCCCTTCCAGGGCCTGGAGGTTTATAAAAAGGAGGGAGAGGGACTTCTTACATGGGCAGATAATGAAAGGACAAGGGGCAATGGTTTTAAAGTGCCAGAGGGCAGGGTTAGGTGGGATCCTTTAAGTTCCACAGCTCCCACCCCCAGCATTCTTCCCCACACTGAAGGTACTTCCCACTCTGGTAGTTTTGTTTAGAAAGGTTAAAGGGACACCCACCTTTTCCTGCTCCAGTAACTGTTGCAGACTTGCTTTGTACTGAGGGGTTTTCATGTAAGCCATGAACTGCATGTACTGGATCTTAAAAGAGTCTGCAAAAGAAACCAGGAGATGATGAATTTCAACAGAGAGTAAGAGCAGTAATCCTATTTACCCGTATTTGCTCCCCTGCCACCTCTCCCCTCCTTTGCTCTCTTTTGGTTTGGACTGTAAGTCAGGCCAAGCCATTAAAGCTGGATTTAGAACATGCTGGAAATCCATCTCCTGGTGCCAGGGGAGCTCTTGGATCCATCAGCTCCTTAGAACATGGTGGAAGCCATGACAACACACTCAGGCAGAGGAAGGTGCTGGGTGTTAGGGGTGTGTTTGCATGAGCAGAGAGGAGCTGAGGGGTTTGAGTTCTTTGTAAGCAGAAATAACAAAAGAGATGAGCTGTAAGAGCCCAAACCCTCCAGAGCTCAGACCCTCCCCCTCCCAGCACCACACACAGGGCCTGTTCTCCTCCTCCTCCTCCCTCCACACACACCCATGAGCTCTACACTCAAATTCCTCTCCCCTTCTCATTATCCTTTATCTCCAGCAATGACCCCTCCTTCCCCTCAGCCCTCCCATCATTAAAGGATGGAAGCCCTCAGGATTAAGCCCAGTCTGCTGCACAAAACATGGTGTACAGATTTCTGCAGCAATGCCTAGTCCAGACAAGAGTCATTCTCCCCCACCCTGCCACCAAATGTCCCTCTAAATCACCATTTTCCTCTCTCTTTCTCTACAGAAAGAAATCAGACAAAAACTAAGACACCACAGCAAGAGAACACAAGTTAAGGACATCCCAGAGGCCCTTGGTCTCTACACAGACAGGACCATTACATCAGATTCCATGAGGATCCTACACTGGCTCCTGCCCAACGCCAAAGCACAAATAGCTGGGAGGGGACAGACACCAGAAGACCGAAAAAAACCACCCTGCAAGTTTTTCCTTCCAACCACACCTTTGTGTGGCCTCAGCATCTCAGACAGCGCCTCATTTATTAGCTCAGAGTTTTGCAGAGTGGTGTTCCCCAAGACTGCACCATTTCACTACAAGAGAAGCTTTTCATTTCAAATAAAGAGGTTTCTGACCGGCCATTTCCATTTACAGTTAGGTTGGGTTCCTCCTGAACCCAAGTTTATTGCCTTTTGGGCCAAATGAGAGCTGAAACAATGCCAAAGAGCACATGCAAAGCAAGACAGCAGCTTGGGCAGCAGCAGGAGGGACCTCGTGGTGATGCTGAGGGGTGTGGGGAGGGTGGGAAGCAGCTCATCCCTCTCCTGCTCCACACACCCCATCCCACTGTGGATATTATCAGCCCTCTGATTTACTGCACGTTCAGGAACCCCAAAGGAGGGGTTCCCATGACAAACAAGGTGTGGGAATCAGCCTTACCAAGCAGCTTCTGTAGTGCAGGAGGGGTGGGAGTCACCAGGAGCTGGTTGGACGAATGCCGCTGTACTTTCGGAGGTAGTTGGTAATATGGGCTGTGAGGTGACTTGTAGGCATCTGGAGAGGGACAGACACAACCTCAGCCCCTAAGGTCAGTGTTTGGGGCAAGGACAGCAGCTTCACCGTGGCATTTACAGTGTGGGCTCCAGGACTGAGCTCCACCAAGCACCCCCAGACAGATCCCAGCCCCGTCCCCGCCGTCCCGAGGGCAGCTTTGCTCTGGGGTGTGCTGGGTTTGCACGGCCAGGCTTTGGTGCCAAAAGCTCCTCCCCTGTC
>NW_020957110.1:7370-12100 GCF_003031625.1 Empidonax traillii | reverse complement strand
CGGGGGCAGAGAGCAGAGTGAGGACATGTGAGAGGAGCAGCCCTGCAGAGCCCCAGGGCAGCGCAGGAGGAGGGGCAGGAGGGGCTCCAGGCTCGAGTTGAGGTTCCCCTGCAGCCCCTGGGGGGCCATGGGGGTGCACATGAGGAGCCCATCCCAGAGCAGGGGGTGCCCACAGCAGGATGGGAGCCCCGGGAAGGCCGTGCTGGAGCAGGTCCTGGCAGGGACCTGCAGCCCCAGGGGAGAGGAGCTCACGTGGAGCAGGTTCGCTGGAAGGACTTGTGACCCTGTGGGGGACCCACACTGGAGCTGTTCCTGAAGGACTGGCCCCGTGGAAAGGGACCCACGCTGAAGTTCATGGACTGTCTCCCGTGGGAGGGACCCCAGGCTGGAGCAGGGGAAGGATTCCAACTCCTCTCCCTGAGCAGCAGCAGCAACAAATCTGTGATAAACTGACCATGACCCCCATTCCCATCTCCTTGTGCTGCTGGGGGGGAAGAGGGAGAGCCCAGGAGAAGAAAGGGTGTGAGGGGGGAAGATGTTTTTAAGATTTATTTTACTTCTCATTATCTTTAGTAATAAATTCTAGTTTATATCCCCAAGTTGATGGTGATCAGTGAGAGATCTCAACTCATGAACCTTTGATATATTTTCCCTCCCCGTCCACTCGTGGAGGGCGGTGATGGAGCAGCTTTGGTGACTCGAGCAGGGCCAACCCATTCCAGGTGGGCAATTTCTGACACAAAACCAAACTGCATCCGCCAATAAAGGACCTCCAGGCACAGCCAAAGCTCAGACACCTCTCCAGCCCCCCTGAACTCACCCTGAGGAGAGGATGAAGATGTCTGGGAGACAGTCTGGGCGTGCAGAAGTTCCAGTGCAGTTTGGTTCTTCTTGGTCTTGCGCTCGGTACTCGCCGGGTTCATCTTCTTGGGGCGGCCCCGTTTCCTCCCAGCCATTTTCCTTCCTTTCTTGCTCAGCTTCTTCTTCCTTGCCTTGGAGGGAGATGGCTTTTTGACAGAGTTGGCTGCAGCTTTTTCTTCCTCAGCACCAGAATCCTGAGAGGTTTGGAAAAGCCAAAAGCTCTTTAAGCCATTTCTACCTCTGTACGTAAAGTTCCTTCGAAGCAAACCTTAATGACTGTGTTTAACAGCTTTAAATTTAATACCTCAGAATAAATATATATCTTAATATCTGTAACCTTAATGACTTTCTGATAGTAAACTGATGCCTTGTAGTTTAATAATTGCCAGTGAAGTGGCCTCACTTGGGATAAGAGCAGTTTCCAAGGAGTTGTGATCATTCTCTTCTGGATTTAGTCCTTACAGGAAAGAGGGAGGGGAATCTTGGGGGGGATATTGGGAATAAATTCTTCCCTGGCACAGGTTGCCCAGAGCAGCTGTGGCTGCCCCTGGATCCCTGGAAGTGCCCAAGGCCAGGCTGGAGCAACCTGGGCTGGTGGAAGGTGTCCCTGCTTGTGGCAGGGGTTGGGATGGGATGAGCTTTGAAGTCTCTTCCAATCCAAAATCACCCTGGGATTCCACTAAATCTGAACCTGTTGCCTGAGAAAAGCTGATTATTCATCCTTTACTGACTAAATCCTTCAAGTGAACTTCATTTAAAAGCCAAAGTACACTCGGTATTTTGGGGCAGGAACAGCCACTCATCTCCGAGGGGATCCCAGCAGGGAGCGAGGAAGGAGCGGGGTGTTTGCAGGAGAGGCTGAGCTCAGAGCCGGGCTGGGATGGGGGGACGTTCACCCCAATAACCCCCCACCAGCTTCATTCCAGCTCTGCTGCTCTTCCCAAGGGCAGCTTGGGGATCCCTCCCTCGTGTTTCAGCCCTGCTGGGGTCTGAGGGCAGAGCCCCCCGTGTCCTGCTGACCCCCCTGAGCTGAGCCAGGCACAGCCTGGACACGTTCCCTGCAGGGAAAATCCCGAGGGTCACCTTGTTCTCCTGGACCTTGGTCGGGGTAGTCGTGTTGCTCTTGTTTTCCCTCTGCTGACGCCGTCGAGCTGCCTCTTGTTCCTCCTGGGGGAAGGGTGGGAGCATTTCAGTCATTAAATTGTCTTTATCACACACATATAGATATATTTGATACATTTATAGTGCATATTTGTCACTTTTTAATACGGATCACTGTGTTTCCCAGCTCAGTTTTTGACAACAAAAGGGGAAAAACTTACTTTTTTAAAATAAATATTTACTTATTATATCATTTAAATTACCAATTTAATATGTTAATTATAAACAATCTGGAATATAATACATTTATATTATTATTTATGTAATTATATTTATTCTTATATATATTATATTCTTATAATTCTTATAAGAGATATATTTTCTATAAATAACATTACATATTTATTTTTATATATTTATAATTGATTTATTTATTATTATAAATTTAAGTTAAATATTAAATGACCATATTATTTCAACTGCCAAATCAGTTTTAATTATCTAAATATTATCTATTTTTATATCGATATTATATCCATTTTTATAATTTATATCTAAATTATATTTGTATGTTTGTACTTTTATTTATTAATGTAATTTAAATGTTATATTGTTGCATTGTTTTTATTTCTAGTCTGTTCATAACATATTTTTATATTTTATATATTTATAGTTATGTTGTGTTTATACTTATAATTTATATTGATTACATTTAAATTGTTATATTAATAGTTATCGATATAAATATAATTTAAATATTCAATTTAATAATGTAATTTAAATTAATATTAAATTAATATTACTTAAATTCCCAACACTGCTTGGGAACAGGGAGGTGAAGGCTCTGCATTCTCTACCTCAAACCTCCAGCAGGGATTAAATCCCAATCTCTTCCCATATTCTCCCCTCCCAATCCCACTCCTGTATCAAGTTTCAGAGTTTTTTGCTTTATTTTTTATTATTATTAAATATTTCAGCAGTTTTACCACATCCCCAACTTTTCATGCCTTGATCCATCACTTTAAAAATCTGACATTTGGGGAAAAAAAAAAACGTGGAAAAAAGATTTCCGAACAAAAATCTGGAAATGGCAAATCCATCAATCACCATCCCCTTCACCTTTGGCCACGTCAGTCGAGGGGATGAATAAAAAACCAAAAGCAGCAACTCTTCAGGTTGATTTTCTCCAAGGCAAACAGGAAATTTCCTCTCTCAGAAAAAAAAAAAAAATCTCTTTTTCTTTCATATAAAGGGAAAAAAAAAAAAAAAAGCCAAAACCCTCTTTCAAACCTGACATTTCCAAGAGCTCAGTCAAAGCCTTTCCTGCCCCTTCCAGGTGGGATTTAATCTGTGTAAGAATCCTGGAGATTCCAACTCCTCACCCAGAGCATGAGAAAGGCAGGTTGAAGCAGGGAAGGTCACAATCTCACCCTCCCAATTTTTGGGTTTGGACTCCCAGAAGTCCTTTTTTTCCTCCCCCAAATCTGAATTTCACAGCCTGAAATAACCCAATTTCTGCCCAGGTCAGTCCTGCAGATGAACACCCAGCTCAGGTTTTTAAATGAAGTGACCTCAGCTCATTTTCTTCCTGGCAATTCCAGCCCCAGGTTATTTCAGATTAACATCCCCCAAAAATCCTCTGGCATTTTAATGCCAGCTCGTTGTGTGTGTGTCCCAGCAGGGCACTGGGACAGACTCAAAACCATCCCTGCCCTCTTTAATTGCAGCCCTTTAATGAAGAAACGGCTCAGCAGAGCCCCCCAGAGCAAGGTGGAAGCACCTGGAGGCTGCCCCATTAATTCTCCATCAGGAATCCAGGGGACATAATTGAATTAGTGCTTGATGGGCTCTGATGCTTCACTTCAATCAGCTCCTTGCCCTCTCCTAATCAAGAAAATCTGATTTCCTCTCAATCCTGGGCATCTGTGACCAAATCCTTCAGTGGTTGCTCCAGTTATTTTATTACATTTCATTTAATTTTTGAGTTTTCTACGGCGAATGATTGAAACTTACCCTGAGTTTTGGATTCTTGAGACTAGAAAAATAGTTTTCAAGCTGAAAACAGAAGGGGGAGAGAGTCATTTTCAAAGCTGAGCACGTCAGAATAAAATACCAGCTTAAAACAAACGCACAAGTGCAGAAATTCTGACTGGTTTGCCCCTGATAAGCTCCATTTCCATTCACTCTTTTCAGCCACACAGCCTGTTGTGTAACAGGACATAATCCAACCTCTACAAGGGTTTTTTTATCATCTCTAGCACTGGCTGGCCTTGTTTGAAGGCTTTGTGTCACATATCTCCCCTCAGCAGAGGGGAATTTGCAAGGGAGTTATTTCCCCTGCACCCTTGTACTCCAGGATTTATCTCCACTCTGGCTTATTCCTCAACAAAAGCACTGTTAGAGCACAGCAGAGTGAGGGAAACAGCCTCACAGTCATACTGGAAATAAAAAATACTGTGGAAGAAATGATTCGTCCACAAAAGGTTTCATTTTTACAGGGGGGTTTTTGGTTTGTTTAATTGAAGGGGAAAAAAAAAAAAAACAAAAAACAAACAGTGGATGCATCAGTGCTGTTGTGGAGCCTGGGCTGGTCCTAAAACTGGGATTTACTGGTTGGGCATGACCAAATGGAATGGTTTGTGCAGCACAGGGAGGAACCAGAGACAGAGATTTCACTCAGTGAGGGACTGACAGAACAAAATCAGGATTCTGAAGGGGTTTTATCTGTGACTCTTCAGGGAATTCCCAGCCCTGGCCATACCCACGAG
>NW_020957110.1:0-7183 GCF_003031625.1 Empidonax traillii | reverse complement strand
GGTCCTAAAACTGGGATTTACTGGTTGGGCATGACCAAATGGAATGGTTTGTGCAGCACAGGGAGGAACCAGAGACAGAGATTTCACTCAGTGAGGGACTGACAGAACAAAATCAGGATTCTGAAGGGGTTTTATCTGTGACTCTTCAGGGAATTCCCAGCCCTGGCCATACCCACGAGGGGCTGTGGAGCAACAGGGTGGTTTGCACAGCCAGGCCAAGCACAGCCACTCCCTGTGGGTGTCTCACAGCTCTGTAAATCCCCAAAGCACATGAAAACCATTCCCAAGGGCAGCTGGAATGCTGCTCCAGGCTGCCCACGCTCACTGTGGTTCAGTTATACCATGCAGGTAGTAAGAGACCGGTTTTTTTGTTTAATTGATTTAAAAAAAAAAACAAACAACAGTGGATGCATCAGTGTTGTTGTGGAGCTTGGGCTGGTCCTGAAACTGGGATTTACTGGTTGGACATGACCAAATGGAATGGTTTGTGCAGCACAGGGAGGAACCAGAGACAGAGATTTTACTCCACGAGGAAGTTCTGGCACAGGACCGTGAGGAGCTGCAGAAGGAATTCCATTTGTGAATCTCCAGTGAATTCCCAGCCCTGGCCATACCCAAAGGGAAAATGTGGAGCAGCCAAAGCCCTGCAGGGTGGTTTGCACAGCCAGGCCAAGCACAGCCACTCCCTGTAGGTGTCTTACAGGTCTGTAAATCCCCAAAGCACCGTGAAAAGCATTCCCATACTCACTATGGTTCTGTCTATAGTATGCAGGTAGTAGGAGACTGGTTTCCCTGTCCAGGACACGGATCCCTTCAGGGGTGACAGCTCCACAACTCTCATTATAGTGCCAATATCTGTGGGAAGAAAGGGAAAAGCTGCCTCAGTTCTGCTCAGCTGAAACCACCAGGTCACAGAAGGAAAATCTTACAGTTTCCCACCCGAAAGAAAAGCCCTGCAGTGAGTTTAGACAGAGTTTCTTATTCTCTTGCCACATCACAATGTAGAAAACCACCTTTTATGTCTGAAATCACAACCCAGTGCAAGCTTTCAGCAAGCAGGAGAGCTCGGAGAACTTTTCCAGGGGAACACGTGTGTGCCAGGAGGGCTGAGAGGGACAGACCCAGCCCTAGGACATCACCAGCCCCTGGAAACCAGGACAAACATGGTTTGTGTTTGCTTCACTGCCTCTGTTTGTTCTGCTCTCCACATTTAACAGCTTTGGGATGTGCCCTAAACATCCCCACAACCCCTGAGCCCGTGGAGAAATCATGGAATGCTTCTAATTAAACAGAAATTACCCAGAAGAGGCCAAAAGCGAGGTTTGGGATCCAGCAACCTCAACCCCAGTTTTAACCACACTTTAATGCCTGTTTTTGTTTGTCCAACTATTTGCACATTTTTATTTCTTCTTCCAGATGGAGCTGCTGAGGACAAAGCTGGGACTGAGGGAAATGGTGTTTCTTAAAGCTTTTCTTCCCCACTGTATTTTGTAAATTATTTAAGATCAGGACACCAGTGACATTCCCTCCAGTGCAGGACACTGGCCATGGCTGGGGACATGTCCCTGGAAGTGTCACTTAGGCCAGGCCATGGAACAAGGCCCAGGCTCAGCACATTTCCATTTGATATTGGCATTTCCCAAATACAGGACGGGATTAAGACCTAAAATTTATTCCCACAGTTTTCCCCAGTTTGCAGCACACAAAGGTGATTTCTTCCCCAAGTCCTTTTATCTGAATCCTTGGGATTTTCCTGCTAGTGGGAGTTGTTACCCATCCTTTTGCTGAGCCACCTCTATAATCACCTATTTCTATATAATTTTAACAGCAGCATTCCCTTTAAGCATTAACATCTAAAATTCAGTGTTGTAGAAAACATTCCCAAGGAATCCACAGCCCAAAGGACCGGCAAAGCCAATGCTTAATAAGGCCCAAAAACCAAGAGATGCCCCCAAAAAAGGGTTTCAAAGGGCAGGTCTGGGGGTGTGACGAGTGGGACATCCACAACAACCCCAGCCTCAAAAAATGCCTCCCAAGGGCACAGTTTACCTCATGACAGTCCATAAATTCCTGTTCCTGAAAAGCAGTTTGGGAGTGTCAGGCCAAGAGCAAGCACAGCTTGAGATTTGGAACTCGGGTAGTTACAAACCACAATTGCACAGAGAGGGGAATAAGGGGGGTAAATTTAGGGAATGTTCTGCACTGGACACAGTAAATATGTGTAAAGCCCAGCTTGGATCCTTCTTTTCCTTGAGAGATTTCATGGATATAGAATATGCTGAGCTGGAAGGGACCCCCCCAGGGATCCCCAAGTCCAACTCCCAGCCCTGCAAAGAACAACCCCAATTTCAACGATGGGAGTTTCCAACAGCTCAGAAGCAAAACCAGCACCGAGGGGCATTAACCCCTCCAAAAAAACCTGCAGGTCAGGTCCCTGCAAAGGACAACACTGGCAAAGCTGGAGTCACAACTCTGTTGGCAGCAAAGCAGACCCAGGGAGGGGAGGGCAGGGAGGGCTTTGTTGGCTCAGCTTGCACATGGGGAGTTCAGAGGTGAACACCGGAGGGAATTCTCATGGAATGGTTTGGGGTGGGAGGGAGCTTAAAGTTCATCCCATCCCACCCCCTGCCATGGGCAGGGACACCTTCCACTGGCCCAGGGTGCTCCAACCTGGCCTTGGACACTCCAGGGATGGGGCAGCCACAGCTGCTCTGGGAATTCCATCCCAGCCCCTCCCCACCCTCACAGCCAACAATTCCTTCCCAATATCCCATCTCACCCTGCCCTCTGGCAGTGGGAAGCCATTCCCTGTGTCCTGTCCCTCCATCCCTTGTCCCCAGTCCCTCTCCAGCTCTCCTGGAGCCCCTTTAGGCCCTGCAAGGGGCTCTCAGGTCTCCCTGGAACCTTCTCTTCTCCAGGTGACCCCCCCCCAGCTCTCCCAGCCTGGCTCCAGAACCTCCAAGCCTCAGGAATCCCGACTGGTGGGGTTCATCTGGCCAGGTTTAATCAGCTACAGCATAACCTGACAGCTCCTGCAGCTCCTTTGTGGCCAAAGAAACAAATCCCACCCTTGAACCCCTCATTTCTCTGCAGCTGCCCAGCCAGGGCCACACTGATGGTCCAAACACCAAAACCCAGCAGCACAAACCCCATCAGAAGTGTCTGTTCCAGTGCTGGGGGAGGTTTTTACATAGTTTGGTTTCAAATCCATGACACTTTGGCACTTGTGCCCCAACAATCCCACTTATTTACTCAACTACTTATTTATTTCTACTTATTTATACAACTCTCAAGAGCAACAAACCCCCAGATAACGAAACAAAATCCCACCCCAGACACGTTCAGATAATGAATAAAACCCCCCCACTGTTAACGAACAATAGAAAGGACAACCATACCACTCAAGTTTCGACTGTTAATTCTAAAATTTAGAGGTGCAAAAGGTTTTGAGGACACAATTCTCCCACCTGGAAAAAAGAAAAGGAGAGAGAAAAAAAAAATAAAAAAAGAAAAGCAAAGTCAGCCCCACTGTTTGTTCTAGAAATAACCACTTATTAAATATAACCTGGTACAGAGCCCTGAAGAGCAGCCCCATAAAAGTACCACCTGTACATCATTAAAAAGAGTAAATTAGCTAATTCTCATTCTGACAGTCTCCAAGAAAGTCAGTCTTTGAGGTGACACCTCAAGGATCACTTTAAAATGACAGATTTAACACACTTGGAAAAGAGAGAGCACGTGGATTCTCAGTGGCAATCTGAAGAAATTTCAATTATCTCCTTCCTGGTTGGGATCTTTTATACACAAACCCCCAAAGGCCTTTTATTCAAAGGCCATAATTTCCATTTCATGGGTATTTGGGGTCATTCAGCCCAAGGCAGAGCCTGGGCACGTTCTGGGAAGAGAAATAATGTTTCCCCACAGTAAAAAGTGCTTGCACCATCCCCAGCTTGCCACTGCTTTCAAGCCACCCCTCAAGAAGTTCAAAAAAATCAAAAAAAGAAACCAGTAAAATTAAAGAAAACAGCTTAATTTGGGGGGTTTTATGGTTTGCACCAGAGCCCAAAAGTCCCATTATTTATTTCAGCACAAAGCTGTGCCATGGGAAGCCACAGATTCTTTGCTCACACCACACATTTTTTTCTTTCCAGAAATAGTTATTTTTGGCATTTCTGCCCCAGCCAAACAAAACTGCTGCTTACAGCAGTGGTGAAGAGCAAAGAGAAAAGACACCCCGGGCCAAGGCAGGGCCACGGTGGGGTCAGGGGGTGTCCCCAGTCTGCTGTGGCACTTCTGAAGGAGCACCCAGGATGTTTGAACACTCCAGGGATGGTGACTCCACCACTGCCCTGGGCAGCTGTGCCAGTGCTTTACAACCCTTCCCATGGGGAAATATTCCACAATATCCAATCTAAACCTCCCCTGGCACAGCTTGGGGCTGTTCCCTCTCCTCCTGTCCCTGTTCCTGGGAGCAGAGCCTGAACTCCCCAGCTCCCCCCTCCTGTCAGGGAGTTGCAGAGCCAGAAGGTCCCCCCTGAGCCTCCTTTTCTCCAGGATGAGCCCCCCCAGCTCCCTCAGCTGCTCCAGCCCCTTCCCAAGCTCTGTTCCCTTCCCTGGGCAACACCCACATTTTATCAGCCTGTAAATCCTATTTCATTATTTATTAGTTAACACCAAGTACTAAATGTGACAGCTTCAAATAGGAGAACCCAGTAAATGAATTTCCCATGGAATTACAGAGCTTGGTTATCCAGGGCCTCTGCAGCCAGGAATCACGCAATGGGTTGGGTGGGAAGGGACTTTAAATCCCATCCAGTCCTACCCCCTGGCATGGACAGGGACACCTTCCACCAGCCCAGGGTGCTCCAAGCCCCGTCCAACCTGGCCTTGGACACTCCCAGGGATCCAGGAATTCTGGCCTTGGCTGTTGCATGTTCCAGGTTCCCATGGGAGGTAAGGAAGGACCAGCAGCTCCTCCCAGCCCAGCTCTGCTCCTCAGTCTTCCTACCCCAAGGAGCCAGAGAGGTGTTAGGGTGGGAAGCAGAAAGCCCAAGAAATAACCCCTGTGCTGCAGACACTTGGCCCCAGGGCACAGAACAGCCCCTCAACCAGCCCAGCTCCCACAGGGATCCCAGAGGAAAACACTCCCACGAGGGATTTACCTTCCTTCATGTTGGCAAATCGCTCCTTCAGCTGGTGATCCACCTCGGGGCCGAAGGCAAAGTTATTCACAAAAATAACACTGCAAGGGAAAGGTCAGGTGAGTGAACAGGGAGCCAGGAACACACCACCCCCACCCGTGTCACAGGGACAGTGACAACAACAAACCAACAAACACCTTCCTCTTGCTCAGGGACCCAAAGAGCCCCTCAGCTTCACCTGCAGCCTGGGCAGTTACACTTAAAAACATTCAACAAGCCCGTTACTTCTCCCCCTGCAATTAAAATACTACAGTAAAAAATGCAAAATATGTTTTAGAATCATGGAATGGGTTGGGTTGGGAAGGATCTTAAAAAGCTCCTGAGTTCTACTCCCTGCCATGGAACACCTCCCACTAGTCCAGGTTGCTCCAACCCGGCCTGGGACACTTCCAGGGATGGCGAGTCCACAACCTGTTCCTCTTCCAGCTGTAAATTCCCTGGAGTGCCATAAAACAGTGACACCTGAGAAATGTTTGTCCTGTCCTAAGCCCAGCACTTCACCCCCAAGGGAGGAGTCGGTTCTTTCTTTCCAGGTTAGAAAATCCAGTGAGGGGGTTTTGGCTCCTGGAACAAAAAGTCACGTGGAAACACAGAAACCTGCCCAGAACCCCACAAAGGGGTTAATAAATGTGGATAAACGTGTTTGAGAGAGAAACACAAAATGCCACAGATTGAAAAAGAAATAATCCCAAGGCTGCCAGAGCTCCAGGAGCGTTTGGACAACGCTCTGAGGAACAGGGGGGGATTGTTGGGGTGTCCTGGGTAGGGCCAGGGGTTGGGCTGGAGGATCCTTGGGGGTCCCTCCCAGCTCAGGAGACTCCAGGGTTCCATGAAGAGCCATTCTGGCACATTTGTTTCCACATGAAGAGCTGGTTCCTTTGTGAGAGGTCTGCTGGAAAACACCCCCTGCCAGAGCCTCCCCAAACGAAACGTGTTCAACAAGGACAGGGAGTTTAGGAGCAGCAGCCAAAGCTGTGAAAAACCACCAATGAAAAGAAAATGTTTATACACCAAGGGGGAAAAAAATAATAATAATTAAAAAAAAAGCTCTTCTTGCTACGCCTTGCACTTGGAAATTTGGGAAACCCTGCCTGGCAAGGAAAGCCAGCAGGGGTTTCTTCCTCCTCCTCCTCCCCATGTGCCAAAAAAGAGGCCTTGCAAAAGAGCCAAACATATTAATGGGAGTAGAAAACATCCAGGAAAGGAAGGGGAGAAGCCAGAGCTTGCAGATGGGTGTGTTTACAGTGCTGCTTCTGGCCCAGCACTCGCTGTGCACGTGCAGGGCAGGGGGGCCCAGAGCTCCCTGATCCCGGCAGGAATTGCCCAGCCACGGGAATGCTGGTCCTGCAGGGCTCATTCCATGTGGCTCTGGGATGTGGGGAGCCGTGTCCTGCTCCCATCATCACTCCCTGGGGATGTCCCAGCCCTGCAAGTGCCCAAATCCAGGCTGGAGCACCCTGGGGATGAGATGGGCTTTGAGGTCCTTCCCACTCAACCCATCCCGGGATTCTGCAGCAGGGTGAGGTGTGGGGAGAGCACTGAGACACTGAGACACACAATTAGTGCATCATCACCCCAAATAAACACCTCCCCGTGCACTCAGAGCTCCTGCAGCCCAAAACTGGCCTGAAAATTTCCCTAAATTGAAGGGAAGTGGCCCAGGCAGCAGAGGAGGCTGCCCTTGGGATAAGAAGCAGCAAAGCCAAACCCCAGGGAGCTGTAGGGCCAGGACAAGCCTGTCCCCAAATGAAAAGGCACCTCCAGGAGGAATTAAGGCCCATTACAAAGCAGAAATCAGCAGCCTCCTCCATGGCCTGCTCCTAAAGCATTCCCCTGGGAGCAGGCCAGGAATTGCCACAACTGAAAGCTTTCAGAGCCCTCTCTGCCAACTGCCTTCCATTCCCCCACATCACAGGGTGGCCCAGAAAGTCATATAAAAATAAAGAGGGTGTTTTGTTTTTTGGTTTTTTTTTTTTTTTTTT
>NW_020957109.1:56594-58622 GCF_003031625.1 Empidonax traillii | reverse complement strand
TTTTTTTTTTTTTTTTTTTTTTTTTTTTTTCAGCAGCTCCATGAGACTGTGAAAAGAAAGCTGGACAGTGCTGCTTCCCCTCAGAACGGAGACCAGCAGAATGGCTATGGAGATGTATTTTCTGTGTCCAAGAAGCTGCGGCGCGATGACGGTCTTGGAGTGAGCAGTTCTTCCAATGGAATGCCCCCCGTGTCTCCACTCCATCATCTGGACAAGAAATCTGGCAACGGAGATAGCTTACAGCTTAATGGGAAACATCCCATGGGGCTGGATGGCATCAGCAAGAAGTGTCTCCCAGATTCCAGCCTGCAGATGAACGGAGGTGGTGATGCTGATGATTCGTTTCCTCTGAGTTTGAACAAAGAGTTGAAGCAGGAGCCCGTAGATGATCTTCCCTGTATGATTGCTGGAGCAGGGGGTTCTATATCTCAGAATAACTTGATGCCTGATCTAAATCTAAATGAGCAAGAATGGAAGGAACTTATTGAGGAGCTTAATAGATCGGTGCCCGATGAAGACATGAAGGATCTCTTCAATGATGACTTTGAAGACAAAAAAGATGCAGATTCTTCAAATTCAGCTGCACAGACTCCATTGCCACAAGATATTAACATAAAGACTGAGTTTTCCCCAGCACCCTTTGAACAAGAGCAGCTGGGATCTCCCCAGGTTAGGTCCACTTCTTCAGGTTCAGCATTTATTGGTGCTGCTTCTGTACCCGTAAGTGCCGCTTCTCCAGCGGTCGGTAGTTCTCAGACTATGTTCCAGCCTTCCAGTCAGTCACTGACTGAAAATCCTAATCAGCCCATGATGCAGGCATCAAACCATTCTCAGAACATCCAGAGGCCTCTCCCCAACGTGTTGTTACCTGGGAAGGGTCCAGGAAGTGCCAAAGAAATGTCTTCTGCTCATCAACTTCAGCAGATTGCTGCCAAGCAGAAGAGAGATCAGATGTTGCAGAACCAGCAACAAGCTTCACAAGTCCACCAGACAAATCAGATGTCTACATGGCAACAGTCTGGGTCTTCTCATAGTCCTCTGGCTGTCCCATATACCATGGAAAATCCCACTAGCCCATCGGTTTATCAGGCAGACTTCAACAATCAGAAACTCATGATGCCTAATTTGGGAAACAAAAGCTCGCCGAGAGCTGGAGGCAATTACCACGTGAACATTTTGGGTCATCAGCAAAACAGCTTGAACCAGAACCCTGTGAATAGCCAGGGCTCTATGCTGGACTATGGGAACACCAAGCCTCTGTCCCATTACAAAGCAGAGTGTGAGCAGGGGGTCACTGTCCCTGGGCAGAACAAGCCTCCCATGCTGGCCTACATCCAGCAGCGCCAGCAGGCACCGCTGTCCCACGTGAGCGACGACCAGAATGGCATGATCCTGTTGAAACCCAAGCCTGGAAACATTGCCTACAGGCTGCCACACAGTCAGGTGAATGTCCTGGGCTTTGTTACCTTTGCTCAGTAGCAGGTTTAAGGTTGTTGGATAGGTAAGGCTGGAGGACAAACTGCTTGGTGTGGTTTCAGATGTTTTCATTGGTTTTTAAAGGGGAAAATCATAATACACAATAAACTGAGACAAGACTCATGAAGTCTCTTTTCCATGGGGTACAGTTTTTAATGCTGGGTTCTAGGTCACGTGGTAAAGTGTGATTTCCAGCTTAATATACTTTGTGGGCAACAAATTATGTTGTGCTTTACAGAAGTTTCTACTTACAAAGATAAATAGCTGCTTTGTAAACTTTTGACTAAAATAACTCAAGGAAAACTGTAGGGTTGAACAGTGTTCTCAAAGGAGCTTTGATTTCTTTACCTTGTTTTTAGTCCCTACTTGTGTCAGAGTTGGCTTGCTATAAAAAGCCCTGCTTTTGAAGAGAGGTGGAAGTGGGGCCTGCATTCCTGATTTCTTGGGTGTTCCTTGGGGCTTTTCACTTCTAAGAATTTGTTATTGGTTAAGTCTCTGGGGATTGGGGAAGCATGGGATAGGAGAGAAATACATAATTAAGAATGAATAATA
>NW_020957109.1:8413-55513 GCF_003031625.1 Empidonax traillii | reverse complement strand
AGAGTTGGCTTGCTATAAAAAGCCCTGCTTTTGAAGAGAGGTGGAAGTGGGGCCTGCATTCCTGATTTCTTGGGTGTTCCTTGGGGCTTTTCACTTCTAAGAATTTGTTATTGGTTAAGTCTCTGGGGATTGGGGAAGCATGGGATAGGAGAGAAATACATAATTAAGAATGAATAATAGTAATATTTGTCTGCTTGAAGCATATGCTTCAGAATTTCCTGTAAATGAAAATTCCAGATGGTGCTTCTTTGCCTGGTATATAACTGATACTACAGGTATGCTGCAGGTGAAAATTTATGTAGTGGGTGGAGGTATAAATGGAAGTGTAAACTCATTGGGATTCTGTAACGTGTTCCTGCAATGCACACACAAGAGGGCTTGTTGAGAGAAAAGGTCTTTGTTACAAGGATTAAAGCTCCTCCAGCAAAAGCTGTTGGAGATCCAACTCTAGTCATATGTTCTCTCAGCAAAACAAAAAAAAACTGTGATAAAGATCTGATTAGTCTGTGATAAATACCACACTGGTGTACAAATAAAATTTGACATCAATGTGTAGTTCATAAAGTACAAAAAAATGAACCTTTTTAAAAGCTGGCAGAAGTAACAGTCTAACAACATTTTGATGGAAGGAGAAGAGTGGAGACAATTGTGTGTCACATCTCCCCCTCACTGGAAAATATGAGGGTGACCTTGCATCTACACTGCCACACTGGCACCAGATTAACAGAAATACTGCTGAAAGCTTCTGGAGAATTTCTCAAAAGCTTGCACATAGAACAACTTAGCACAGCATTGCTTATATTTGGCTCATGATTTCTTATGGAACTGCAGGGTGAGAACCAACAGCTGAACCCATCAGCTGAATTCTGAACTTGAACGCAGTATTTATGTGTGCAATTAGAGGTGAGGCTGAACTGTGCTTAAAAATTATGAAAATTGTCAAATTTCAGATGGATTTGCGGGTACAAAGAGGACAGTACCGGATCTTGAATAATAATCATTCTGTGTTATTTTTGCTTCTCTCACGTTCCAGCCTTAAAAAGAAATAGCAGACTTAATGAAAAATTAATAATATCAGGCCTGTCTCTAGTAGTATTTTTGTCTGTGGAATATAGTGATGGTTTGATTGCTGGAAAAATCTGTTGAGACCCATTTTGACGAGTGGAAACCTTCTCCCCTTCACCTGCGAACAGTAAATGGTCTGATACCAAAAACCAGCAACTTTAGGAGGGCCAACAAACACCTGTTGAGTTAAATGTTGACAGAAGAGGCAGGATTTAAATAGAAATAAAATATGATGAAAGTTTAAAATTTAGTGTTTGAAAAGCTGCTTCTAAAGTAAACTGAAGCTGGTGTTTTTGAAGTACCTGGCGGAGCAGAAGCACACAGAGCTACACTCACCTGTCTGAGCTGGAGTTTGGGAAGTACTTTGAGACTGGAGTTAAAAACCTCTATTCCTAACTCTTATGGAGCTTCAGACTGTACCTCTGAACTGTCAGTTCTCTGTCTGGCATTGTTATAGATGGGTGTTTGGCTGTCTTTAATCAGCTGAACTTCCATAACGAGCTTCACGAGTGGGGAAGCTGCTGCATTTCTGTAACTCTGTCACTTTTCCCACATTCCACAGGATCAAAACCCCTCTCCGAACGTCCCTCGCGTTCCCGTCTCTGTCCCGGGCCCTGGTGTGGGTGCCCAGGCTCCAAACGTCTCCATGGCAGGGAACCACAGCAACTCAGCTTATCTCAGCAATCAGCAGCAAGCAGCAGTGATGAAACAACACCAACTGCTGATGGACCAGCAGAAGCAGAGAGAGCAGCAACAAAAGCACCTGCTCATGGAGCAACAGAAGCAGCAATTCCTCATGGAACAGAGGCAGCAGCATCTGCTGGCAGAACAGGTGAGAGGGGCCAGCAGTCTGCTTTTTTAATTTGTGCTAAATTGCTTTGGTGCATGAAACAGCATTTGGTGTTTTAGAGTCAGAGAAGGGTTTGGGTTGGAAGGGACCTTGAAGATCATCCAGTTCCAAAGCCCCTGCCATGGGCAGGGACACCTTCCATAGACCAGGTTGCTCCAAGCTCCATCCAACCTGGCCTTGGACACTCCCAGGGATGGGGCAGCCCCAGCTTCTCTGGGCAACCTGTGCCAGGACCTCACCACTCCTACAGTAAATAGATTTTTTTATCACCTGGAAATATCCATTAAAATAGGGGACTCAACTGAGGTGACAGAAAAGCCCCTTCAGTTCTGGAGACAGTGTAGATAAAACCTAGTAGTGTTTTTTAGAAAATTGAGTATATGAGTGAGTATGAGTGTTGGCAAAGGTATGTTTTTGAGATCTGGGTTAAAACAATTTGAACTGAGGGAATACTGTGGTGGAATTACATTATCAAAGACTAAAAGACATAGAATGCCCAAATCATGAATATAATCGTATTTTCTGTACAGGTTCTGTGATCTCTGAACTTAAAATACTTTTTAGTAATTCCTTCAGTCTTTGCTGACTTTTATGTTAACATCAAATGTCAGATGTGACTAATCATTACTCTCCCGAAATGTTAACAAACAAGTATTCTTTGAGAGCAGGTGGGGAGAAGGCAAATATGGGGTGTGACCTCCTGCCTTTACATCACTGGTGGATGGTGAAGAGCTCGGTTAGAGCTTCGGGCTGTGGCCCGGTAGGTTTCCTTAGCTCATTAATTGACCTGACAGGTGTCAGACCTCTCTGAACAGTGGGGTGGTGTAGCAGACAGGGTGATCAGTAGCATATCTCAAACACGGGGATGAAATGGGTTTTTTCCTACCTTTTTGCCTTTGCTTGGCCAGCACATGTTGCTGCAGTAAATACCAGTAATATGAAAATACTTAATTTATGCCCTAGTTATGGTAACCACACCATAACTTCTGTAACTTCCCTCTTTGCACAGTGATGCTGGGACTCTGGTCCCAGATAAGGAGCAGCTTTGCTTTGGAGCCTTAGATGCTGCATTTGCCACATTTATTGTCATTGTGCTGCCCAGTCAAGCTAGATCTCATTAGCACTCTAATTTGATATTTATTTCTTTGAATACACGTGATACTGGATGTAGTTTTACAAGCAGATTGCTGAATCTGTTGATCTCTATTTTACAGGAGAATTGTAGTTTCAGGTAGCCTCAGTGCCTTTCCCTGCTACTCTAAAACTGTCTTTGCATTTGGCATTCTACCTTTTTTTTTTTTTTTCCCCAAGCCAGCTTCTGCAGTTCTAGGCTTCTCTCAGAGCTATGG
Organism: Empidonax traillii; assembly: GCF_003031625.1. Taxonomy (NCBI): domain Eukaryota; kingdom Metazoa; phylum Chordata; class Aves; order Passeriformes; family Tyrannidae; genus Empidonax; species Empidonax traillii. Next base: position 52,249 of record NW_020957109.1, on the reverse strand, counting down.
CATCTCTTGTTGGCTTCTGTGGTCAGCCTTTTTCAGGTCTGACTGGTCCTGCAAGCAGCAGGTCCTCTCTGTCAGGCAGCCTGCCCTCCTCATTCCTCTGCGTGTTTCAACAGCTCCGGAGCTGCCGAATTTTCAGGAGGGTGGTAGCGATGTGTATCTTGCCCTTTGTTCAAGTCTCTTCTCTAAAGGCTTCTTGCTTGTATCTTTTACCCCAGTGCTCTTGGAAGAGAATTTCGACCCCCTTCTGTGCTCTGTGTAACATTTTGGATAAGTAGGTGGTTGTGCATTGTATCACTACTTGATTACAGAATTTCAATCTGATTGAGGGTGCCTGGGGAAGAAGAGCCAGAAATACTGTTCCTGATGGGTTTTATATTGTAACAGAAGCCATCTGGCTGTAACCCTGTCACTATCTGAGGATGCTGTTAGTACATCCACATTCCCCCCAATATTTTAAATTTCATTTTTTCCCCAGAAGTTCCTAATAGAAAACTTGATTGGTTTACTTTTCAAACATTTTTATCGTAAAATAAGTACGGGTTGGATGTGCTTTTAGAGAGGCACAGCTGTTTTGTGACATGAGTTGGCTTTGTTTCAGTTGGTTGGTGCATTGTTAAGAAAGTGGTTTTAAACAATGGTTACAAAACTTCTATGGCTTCTGTTATGGACTTGATTCTGCAGTTTTCCATAATCTTCTTGGAAAACCTGTGGTGTATTAGAATTTCGGTTTGTGTATATTTTTTCATGTTTGCAAGCAAGGACTAGAAAATATTTACATCCTCACTCTTCACTTTTCTGCGTAATACTGTTGATATTTCTGACTTGCACTTTTATTGATTTCTAAAGGGAGTCTAAAATAAATTGATTTGGGGATAAAGAGCAAAAATGCATGTGTGATTTTTTTTTTTTTAAACACACTTGCTTTTGCTCTTTTTGTACCTGTACCTGTTTTTGTCCTTTAGAATATTGCTAAAAATTTCTATTGATTATATTACTGATAAAAAGACTAACATCTCAGATTTTCAATGTTTAAAGGGCTTCAGACATACATGGCAGTAACTCCTGTAGTGCATGTTGCTGTCTCAGAGTTCCTGGTCTTGTCACTCATCAGATTAAATTGACTGTTTGAGCCTTTGGAACAAAGGTCTGAAGTGACCTTTTGATTGCAGAAGCCCTTTTGATTACCAGCTCAGCATAAAAGTATGCAGATCACTTGTTTTTATCCAAGATAGCCTCAGAAAAAGCTTGACATGGTTTTTGATTGTCCTGCTTTGGACCTTTCTTAGGAGAAACAGCGGCAGCAGCAGGAGCAGCAACTGCAGCGGCACCTGACTCGGCCTCCTCCCCAGTACCAGGATCAACCACAGAATCCATACCAGCAACAGGTTGGACAGTTCACAGGTGAGTAAACACAGCAATTGAAATAATGGCAGAAAAAAATATCAGGAGTAAAAAACAAGCTGTCTTTAAATTACCCGGATTGGATGGCTTTTAATTAATTTATTACAGCGCCTTCCCACGTCACTGTGCCTCAAAACCTCTTGACCTGTACTGTGATTCAGTTGCAAATTAACAGCTTCCCGTGCCCCAGATATCTGGGACATCTTAAGCTTCTGCTTCTTAAATGTTTTTTGGAAATGAGTAAAATTCTTAAATGCCTTCATTGTTCTGAAGGCCTTTTTTATACTGCTGCTTCCTTTTATGGGTTGTAAGTTGTTCTTAACTTTGATATACTAGGATTCAGGTTTGGTGTTTTTTTACTTTTTTTGTATTGAAGCCTGACATGGCTACTGCCTGTACCTATCACAGGCCCTCATTAAAGAAAAATAAGTGGTGTATTATTTCTCTCATCTGCTAGGATGAGTTTAAAATTCTCTGCCATTCTTATCCCTGCTGCCTTTAGAAGGGAATGCAGTTTGAGTTCTCTTCATTACATTTTAGTGTCCTGCGCAGGGTTTTTTTGGTAGGAGAAGCAGCTTGGTATGTCCTCAGTATATTGACTGTTTAATAAAAGATGTTGTTAACTGTTAAGCTGGAGTAGCTTCAAAAATGTGGAAGAACTAGAGAACAATAAAAGTTCATCTCCTTACCCGGGAAATCCTTACCTGACGGGGCATCAAGAAGCCACTTGTCTTTTCTCTAAACTTAAAATACAAAGAAGTGCAAATTCCCTTCATTTTGTTTCCTTACTCTCTGTATTCCTGCAGAAATAAATACTGAAGGGAAAAGATGCAAATGGAAATGTGATACCTTCATCCTGACAGTGTTTGTTACTGTGCAGTGTCTGGTAGAGCTACGACTGTTTTGTTACTCAACTGAAAAAGCTTGATGCCAGTACAAAAGGATTGTGTGCTAACTCAGGGATCTGTACCATCCTTCAGATATCACCCTGAAACATTTTTTTCTCCTGTCACTTTTCTACAGAAACATAGTGTACAACTGTTACAAATACAGTGGGATTTGCTATAATGAACATCAGTATTACTGAAGTAATTTTTCCCTTATAATTATGACTATTTTTTATACCTCACGTCCCAGTATGTGACTACCTTTTCACTGGAAGTATTCTTACTGTGAGACTCTTCCTCCACTCATCCACTCCCCAACACTGGTGTTTTTATGGTGTGCTTTGCTGATAATTAAGTCAATATAATTTGAATTCTATTTGAATTTTTGATAATTCAGTTTTTATTCAAATATAATGTTTATAATAATGGAAATCCAGTACTCATCAGCTATCTTAAAATATGCAAAAATTCATCACCTTACTTTTTGGTTTGAAAGTAGAGAAAGTGCTCATGTAGGTAGGTTTTGTCAACTGTAACGAGTGGGAGGGGTGTTATATGCATTACACTTCACAGTGCTGGTCTGCTTTTTTTGCTTCAAGTAGGGGGCTGTTTCTTCCACAGGAAGAAACTTTTAAACTGAGGATTTACAAGAACAAAGGAGTTTTTTGATTTGCTGAGAACACGTTTTTGCAAATCACCTTGCTTGGTTATCAGCATTGTGTATTAACATAGCAAATATTTCGCTGTGGAAATCAAAAAGATACCTGACCAAAAATTTCTGCTATATAAATTTCTACTATATAAACAGTAGAAATTCCTGGAATAGGGGAGAATGGAGAACTGGCAACCCTAGAGGTGTATGATAAGAGATACACAGTGTATGCATGGAATGACTGGCTGTGTGTGCAGTAAGTGGTATTTTTAACAGCTTAGCAAATTGTGCAGGCACTTCAAAGTGTGTGTATTTACCTTTGTTCACAAAGAAATATCAGAGTCCTGCCTTTAAAGTCCTAATTTTTTTAAAATTGATGATGCTGAGCTCTTAGAAGTGGTATTCAGATTTTTTTAGGACATTGGCATATCTGTGTTTGGGATCAAGGTGGAGATGCTAACTGGAGTAACAGTTGACACTCTTTAATTAAACTCCTGCTGGTTGAAGAGGTTGGTTTATAGACATGAAGCTGCACCTCCGTTCTGAATTGTTGTGCCTACAAGCCTGGCTTGGCTCTGGTTGCACCAAGATATTTAATGTACAAAATACTTCTTTGTGTTTCAGGGTCATCTTCAACCATGCCTGGGGTCAGTAATTTAGGACAGTCCAGCTCCAGCAGCCCACGGATGTTTCCTCAGACGCCGAACATGATTCAGATGGGACCTGGACACACTCCTGTTCCTCCACTCCAGTCGGGCTCCAGTCAGCAGGACCGGGGGGTGACTCAGTATCCCAATATGCAAAACATTCAGCGCGGGGGATTGTACAACCTGGCGTCTGGGATGACACAGATGGTTCCCCAGCACACAGCTCCAAGTGCCAATGGACAGACTCCCATGCAGAGACAGGGCAGCTTGGGCCAGGGCAGTGCTGTTCCTGCTGCCTATGGGCAGAACACCTTAGCAAACTCCAGTATTTCCCAGCAGCACAGTAAAGGTGCACTGAATCCAACCTTATCTAAGCCACAGATGGCAAGAGTACCAGCTGCTATGGGGGCTCAGAATCCATCTTGGCAGCACCAAGGTATCCCTAATATTAACAACCAGACGCAAGCAAACAGTGGCTTAGGACCATTTACTGCCAACTCCTCTTTCCACATGCAGCAGACTCATCTAAAGATGTCCAACCAACAGTTTGCCCAGGGAATGCCTCAGGTAAGCCTAAGCACCAGCAGACCCATGACCTCGATGAACGCTGCCGTCTCTGGGCAGATGTTGTCATCGTCTTTGGGTGCACAGCCCCGGACAAACCCACCTACGCAACAGCAGGTACCCTCACAGCAAGTGCTGCCTGGCATGAACCAGACTGTGCCAGACCTGAATGCTTTCAACCAGAATCCAAATCAGCAAATGCCCAACAGAGGAAACCTGCACTGTAGCCAAGGGTACCCCGTGAGGACGACCAGTCAGGAGCTGCCTTTCGCCTACAGCGGCCAGTCAGGCAATAATGGACTTCAGAACTTAACTGGTGACACAGAGCTGATAGACACTTTGCTGAAAAACAGGACTTCAGAGGAGTGGATGAACGATTTGGATGAGTTGTTAGGAACTCATTAAAATGGGGCCGGGGTTGGGGGGGTTCTACTTTTTTTAATTATTTCGTGACATATAAACAACACTTGGACCAAAAAAAAAAACAAAACAAAACCTGTGGCATTGAGGAGACTTGCAGGCATTAGAGGTAAAATGGTTGGGAAAAAGACTGGAGCTGCTTCTCAATGGGTGTTGACACACGGTCACGGTGCACCAAGCGGGTCTGCAGGAGGAGTGCACGTTATCTGGGGTCTCTGAGGAGTCGCACACTTGAACAGGTCAAAAAAATAACTGTGTCCTAGCCAGCCTTCCAGAAATCTCACTTGCAGTGTTCTGAGACTTCAGTTTTTTTAATTATTTAAAAAATAAACCGAAAATTCCACAGAAATAGTGCAGAAAGAAAGCAAATAGTTGCACAAATCGTGTTTAGGGCTTAGTCTGCAGCTATTACTTGCAATAATTATTTGTTTGTAGCTTTGACATGTTGTTATAGTACTGTCCATCCAAACTTCTGAGTTTTTATTTGAGAAGAGGCTGTTATGCACCTGAGTACGCTTGCAAAATGTTTGGAGTTGTTTCTTTTCCCCGTTGCTGAAGCATGTGCCTGTACTCTCAGTAAGCAAGTGGTATTTCACAGTAAATATATCTAGATGCTGGTAATAGATGAGAGGAAGTATTAAAACCTGGCCAGTTAGTCTAGACAGTCATCTTCCTTCATAGATTGTAGTCTTTTAAGCTGCAGTTTGCACTCTGTTGTAGAGAGGCACAGTTCTTGGCTTGTACCTTGCTGTGTTTAAAGGGGGAATTTCTCCTGGAAGAACTTTTAAACTATAGTAGGTTTAACGTGAACTGTAAAGCCATTTACTTTGCACCTGTTTCTTCATAACTTATTTCCAAAGGTAGTTGTATTTAAATGAAGGCTTTGCTTCATGACAGCTCATCTAGTTTTCTTTGTTGTAAAAGGTAAAACTGACTTTTGAGATCGGTTCGTTCCCCGAAGTTAGTGACGCGTTAGTAATGAGCACAAGACTTTGTCACTTCAGGATAAAAATGAGGAAAAAAAGAATTTGGCTGGGAAGTGGAAAGTCCTTACGAGCAATAATAGCACAGGCAGCCTGGGAGAATACTTGTATCAGGGTTGCTCCAATATGGAAGTCTCCCCCTTTAAATACTCTGGTTTTTTTAATACTGGGTTACGAGTTTGATAATCTTTCTATAGTCTGGTGGATTTACTTCTTTAATATCCCTTGAAGCAGAGGCTGGTTCTTCAGCTTAGCCCAAGGAGACCTCTTATCCATATGTTGGGATTGGTCCCAGAAAGGACAAAACACAGTGGGAACAGTCAGTGTTCCAAAGTCCTTACTCTCTACCAAAAAATCCCTTATCCACCAACAAACCACCTTGCCTTAACCTTTATTTTAAAATGAAAATAAAGTTGAAAGCTTTTGTTTTAAATGCACAAATACCTCTTCCCTTTCTAAATCTACTTTCTTGGAAAGCTCCTTTAAACTTTCTAACCAAACCCAGCGTTGTGATTTTCAAGCAATTTCCTTCAGCACAGACTGGCTTCTTCAGGAGTTTTCTGCACTGCAGAGTTTTGTGAGAGAGAGTTTTTTCCAGAGGGTGTGAAGGGAAGTGAAAGATATCATTGGTTTCAAAGAAGGAAAATGTTTTACTGTATCTGCAGCTCCTTTATGAGACAATTTGCACTTTTAAAAACTGCTTTTTTTAACACTAATACTTTAACCCTTTCCAAATATGCATGGAACATGGTTTGTGCAGCACACTTACCTAGTGTGGATGAATTCTGCTCTGTTGATCAGATTTGCTGTTGTATCATGTTGAACTGTTGGTGAAAGATGTGCATTGATCAGTGGATCCCACCCTTCAAGAGTGGATAAAACTTCCCTGAAGCAGGCTTAATCCCTCCTAGAGCTTTTGAAAAGGTAACATTAAGGTTCTCTTCGGATGGGAAGACAGAGGTGTTGGTGACTTTGCCTGTTGACACTTCTGATATTTTCTAGAATAAGTATTTGAGATGCAAATATATGATGCTAACTCTTCTTATTCTGGCAATCTAAGAGAAGAGCTTGTGAGCTTGGTTTACTTTGAAGTTAAACCAAAACCTGGTCCAAGGTAAGTGTCATTAGAAGATTATAGATATAAACTAGCAATGGCAGGGGAAGGAGCGTTTGCTGTATTTTTATTTTTAAGGGTTAACTTTGCACCAGTGTGCCTTCCCTTCCTGTCGGGGGTGCTTGGGACCTCAGTTTCAAGTGACATCCTTCAGTGTCACTAGTTTTCTCTCCCCCTTACAAACACTTGACAGAAATAACAGGGTAGTAGGATTCAGCTTTTCTTCCTTCCCTGTTAAGGTTGTGGTGAAATCTGCTCTGTTTTCTGGTAGATTTTGCACACGAGCTTTGTTCTGAATAAGTCAAAATACAATCCATCCAGTTGTGATTTCTTAATTGGAGGAAAAGAACATCTGCTGTTTGCATTATTACTACCAAAAAGGCAATCCAGCTGTATGTCCAGGAAAATGCAGATGTGCTCTTTTCCTCCACTGTTTCTGGAAGCTAAGGTGGATATTGCCCTGCTTGACCAGAGGGTTTGTTCAGGAAGGTGTCTGGATTTGATGACAGGGCCTTTTCATGGTACTGTTGGAGTAAAATTAAGTGTGATTCGAGGAAAACTGGCTTATAATGCCCATTGGTCTCCATGTGTGAACGGGATCCAAACAGCCCTGGCTTCTGGCCTGGGTCCTGTCCACGCAACGCGGTCGGACCGTTGGGAGTGCGGTGCCACTGGAACGAGGTTGGAACAGTTCAATGGAAATGAAAACACGGTTTTGATGTGCACAGGTGCATGGGAAGGGCTGGGCTCTGCCCTCATGCCCTGTAACAAGTCTCTCAATGCACTCGGGCTCTCCATTTGCTGCAGCTTCAGAGCAATAAAATGCGTCTCCCCTGAACCGAACCCAGCCGGCCGCCCATGGCTTTATTTATAAACTGCGGTGTTGGTTGGGCAGGCAAGGTGAGAGTGTCACTGTGCAACATCCACTGCCTTCCAAAAACCACCATTCGATTGAAAAGGGTGCTCAAAATTTTGTTATACACATTTCCTTTGTGTAAATAAATGTTTACAATTTTATATTAAAGATTTGAATAAGAGTTAGATCTTCTGACTGTATATTTTTTACTTTTTATAGATTTTAAAACTATAATTCTTTATATATGTGTTTTGGGGGGTATTATGGTAAGTTTTATGCTTGTAAATGGAGAACAGTTGAATTTGATGCTAACCTTTATGAATTTTTGTCATTGAAATGTATAAAGAGTCCATTAATCCCCTTATTCTTTTACTGCAATTACTGGTGCACACCAAAAAGAAATCCTTCACTTCTGTTTTATCATTATAAAATAAATATTTTGCTAGTGTATTAAACATACATGGTGTGACTATACATTTGTGTGAGCCGAGCAGAGTTCAGCGTTGTCATTCCTAGTGAGATGGTTCCTTCCCTTCATCCCAACACACAGTTTTGCTCAGCCTTGTGCTAAGGCTCAAATTCTGCTGCTGTGTCTTACCAATTCTTGGAGTTTCAGAAAGCCCATTTAAACAGGCCAGAACTGGATAAAGGGGCCTTAGAAAACTTTACTTTGCAAATGAGGCTTTGTGCTGCACCCACTGCTTCCGGGCTATTTTTTTTTTTCCCTTTTTTTCCCTTTTTTTTTTTTTTTGGAATGCAGTTGTAGACCTTAAGCTGGGAAATTCGGCCGCAGAGGTGGTTGTTGCCAGTGAAAAAGATGGTAATAACTCCCCGAGAGACCTCACATGTGCAAAATGGTAGAGTTCCAAAAATATGCCAGTTCCCTCAAAATAACAGCCCTTGGAGGTTCAAACTGGTTTCCTCGAGCCTTGTTTGATGCAGGCAGATGGCAACGCGCAAAAACCCAGCTGAGACAAAAATCCACACAGTCTGCAGGCATGAGTGGCTGTTTCTGAACGAGGAATGAAATACTGGCAGAAACGTGTGTGAAGATTTTGGCTTAAAGCTGGAAAAGTCCCTGAGCCACTGCACAGCTTCAGAGTTGAAGGATCATTCTCCAGGTATTGAAGTTGGGGTCTTAACCGTCCTCGTGTTGTGTTCGCAGCCCCAGCTCGGAGCCTTCAGGTTCCCTCACAGCACCCTGACTTACCAGAGGGTATTTTTAGTGTATTCCTACTCCACAAAGTTTTGTGTTATGTTGGAGGGAGGAGGAGACCCGTAACTTCATAAGCTTATAAAGAACCAAATGTTATAATAAGTAACCCAGGATCAGCTGATTTCAGCCTGTGGGGATTTGTAAAGTTACTACTTAATTAACTTTATTGTCCCATTAAAAATGCTGCATTTCAGTTATTGTTGAGTAAACCAGGAATATCCCAAGCAATCCCCACTGAAGTGACATGTGTGTTTTTCCAAATATTTCAAGGAGTGAGTGACAGCTTGTGACCAACTCAGCCATTTGATGTTTTTTCCTTGATGCTGGTGTTTTTCCTGAGACTAATGTAATAATTCTGTAATGGAAGTGTTTTCTCAGGCCTGAATTGCTTGTTGAAATGGCATAAGCAGAAACAGAACTCCTGGTAACATTTCCCCTCTGAATTTATCCTGGGCACCCCAGATGAAATCTTGGGTCACCAGTAGGTTCATTTAAGGTTAATTGGTTTTTTTCTATTTCAATCTGAGTCTCGTGGTACCTTGAAGGTTTTGAAGCCACATCTTATGTGATGTTTTGTTTCTCTATATATGTGAGTGTTTTATAGAGAAAGGGAATGGTTTTGCTTTTTTACATGTGTGGTTATTCACAAAAAGTGTAACATTGGATATTTGAATTCATTAACAAGTTTTCAACTTGATGAGCTGTCACAATGGGGTTTTAGGGCGATGAAGAGTCAAACCAGAGCGAAAAACTTGCTTTGTCCCACCCCAGAGAAACTGTAGGTCTGGTATGTGCACAAATTCTGTACTGAGGGTTTGTGTTTGTGACTGAACAGAGACCAATGCAGTGGCTCAGCCATGTCCTGTGCCTTTTCACCAAAATTAACAGAAAGCCTTACTTGATAATGAATAATACCCTTTTTTTTTCTCCTTTTTGATTGTACAAGTTTTAAAGCCATCCATATGAAATTACTCAAAAACACAGGATAATGTTTTGAACTGATACATATTTTACTTTCGTGGAGTAAAGAAGGTACTTTCGGGGAAAGAAGGTACTCAGGGCTAAAATACTGCTGCTTTTCAAATTTTACATTTTACAGTTCTGATGTCAGTGTAATGTTTTTGAGGGTCTGTTTCGACATCCTCTGCTGCCTTCCATTTGGAACTGAGAACTTTTATTTTGTATGATAGCCAGGAAAAGATTTGAACTGCAGAACCTTAAAAACATAGGAAAACTGCAAAAGGTGAGTGCGTGCTAGAAAAGAACTTTATTCTTATTGGTAACCCTAGAACAGTAATCAGTAGGAGAAAATACCTGAATGCTCTTTTTAAAGTTACAGAACCCAGCAGCAGAATTAACTTATTCCAGCTGGAGTGCAGCAAACCTTCAACGTGGTCAACTCCACTGCTTGGAGTAAGAACAGAAGGTCAAGTCATTAATTTGCAAGTGCTTGTTAATAATTTTTACGACCTCTCACATAATTGAGATGCTTCAGAGCTCATTAAAACCAGCAACAAAAGGGCTGGAAAGAATTCCATCATCTTTCCCTTGCTGGCAACGTATAATCCAGTCATTGTGTAAAATCTGCAAATATAATTACAAGAATTTCACAGTTTTCCCGTGCAAAGCTTTTTGCTGTTCCATCATTCAGCAAAGGCCACTTGGCTGGAATAGACATTTTCTGGTGGCTGCCTGCTTTGGAAAACCCTGTGGTGTGGAGGGAGTTAAGGTGAGTTAAGGTGTGGTAGAGGAAACACCTGTGTCCGGGGAATAACTCAGTTCTGTTGAAGTGTGTGGTGTTGGGAGGGTGGGAGAGGGGTTTGGGGTGCAGTTCTACCCATCACACCTGGCTGGGGTTTGCTCCAGGCAGCACCATGAGGGATCAGATAGACCTGCTGGCCACGGTCACGGTTTTGGGAGTCCTGGAACAAGGTAAATTGCCTTTTATACAGTGCTTGGTAGTGTTGAGCTAGTTATGTCAAACTTTGAGGAACACGGTTCCTATGTTTTGCTTGGAGTCTCTGTGGAGTGAAAGCTGCTGTTTTCCCACATGTTAAAATGGTACAAATGTTTGGCCCTTCGTGGCAGAAGTGTCAGTGCCTGAGGGTGGTCGTTATTTAATAGGGGCTAGAACGATCTGCAACCCTCAAAGCCAGCAGGTAAATCTGTTAGACTTGATTTCAACAGAATGTTCTAAAATAGTTTGTGCCTGAATTTTAGCAGGCAATATATAACTTGGAGTGGCTGGAGGTAGCCAAAATGAAGGCAGGTCAGTAAGTGTGCTGATGGAGAGGCCAGTGTTCAGACATGGGATGTACAGAGAAAAGAGCCTCGTGCACACAGGCATTTCCCCACTGTGACCAGTATCATTATGTGTCCTTGCAGCTTAACTGCACAGAGCAGATGACCAGACAGCACAGTAATTTGGAAGCTAATGCGAGCCCTTCTGGTCAGAAATAGGCACAGACGTCTTCAAAGGAGCTCACTGACTTCTTGTAGTATAAACAGATGCGTTTACACCTTTTAGAGCGGTGTTGTTGCCAAGCTCTCTTTAATTGTGGGTCCTTTGGGCAAAGTCTGTCCCCCTTGGGCTTCAGGAGGGTCATGGAAGGGGATATTCCCCTACCTGAGGTGCGGATAGAGCCCCCATTGTATTAAAATCTTCACATTTCTATAAGGGAAGGTTTGTCTGTGGGATTTATTATTTCTGAATTAATTCACCATAGAGCTATCACACCTCTGCTTACAAATGGATGTGAATCACTGAGCAGCCTGATGTATTTTTAGCCATCAGATGATAAATCTCTTAGTGTAAGCATTATTTAAAACACAAATATGCCACTTGAAGAACAGAGTTCAAGATTTCTGAATTATCAGTAATTTCCACTCAGTTTAAAGGGAAATATCTGCAGCTACAAATGGAAGATGCTTCTGTATTCTGAATTTTTTTGTTGTTAAACTAAGTGGGAGTGAGGTAGCATTTAGTATGCAAAGAGAAGACATGGAGAAAACTTCAAATTGAGTTACAGAAATGCTGCTACGCCCTTTTCCTTTGGGCACCCCTCAGTAGCAAGTCCCTAGATAGCAGTTTTGTCTGAAATTTATCTCTTTTATGGGAACTTCAGGTATCTTTTTTAAAGGTTGAAGCCTTGGGCGTTTTACTTTCATGCTATGCAAACCCTACCCGTTTGTGAAGCCAGCAGGTAAACAGCGAGCACTGCCACCCTCCTGTCTGTGTTAGATTGGATAAAGCATCCTGGTTTTATGGTCCCTGCATGGGAAGCCAAGGAGCAGTGGCAAAATACTACGTGTTTTCCTTCTATCTGCTGATATGAAGTACGTGTTGCTCGTGTCACTGTGAGTCAGAGCTGTGCTGTGGCTTTCCTTGCGTATTTTGGGGGGACATTCTGTAGGTGAGTTACAGATCTGGGATTATTCTGAGCAGGTGAGCACTGAAGCACAGACAGGGGCTATACCTACGAATATTCCTCCATCACATCCTGGTGGAGGAGATGCAGTTTAATGGCTGAGCTTGGTTGGTTGATTTGTTATTTTTTCCTTAGAATTTTCTGGGAGCCCGCAGTTTCATGCTCAGTTGAGTGAAGCTCTGAGCTCAGAAATGTGCCCCAGCCCTGTGGTGAACACAGGACCACACAGCAGAATTACTCTACCCCAGGTTCCCCCCACCCTCCTTTATTTTATGGCTTCAAAGGAAAGGAAGATTATGCAATGTCACTGTCTGTCAGGCCCCACAGGGCTTGTTTGCCATGTTCACTCAAATGTGGCAGATAACAGCTATGATATGGTTTGACAAGTGTGTGGACATAATCAAATAGAGAAGGAAGAATATTTCCACTGAGGAGCAAAGTTCAGGGAGAGCTCGGTCCCTGCATGCCACATGGGAATCCACACAGGTGATTAACTTCGAGACATTAATCACAAAAAAAAATGGTTTGAAAGGTTCTGCAGGGTAGGTTGAACTCTTTTTCGCCCAAAGTCCATGCTGAGAAGGCTCATGCAGGGTGGGCTTTATGAACACATCATTCTGAGAACTGCTTTTGGGGACTGATTCTTCCCAAAAGGAAGAATCTCTCCTCCCTTCTCTGTCAGCACCTCTCATTTAGGGCTGGATCACTGTGGAAGACACTAGAACATGCTTAATGGTTTTAAAGTGTGTTCTTTGAGGAATGTCTGCATACTGAAATTACTAAAGTGTTGTGATACACAAGTCACATAGCATCAGATTATTTACATTTCTAATTCCCTTCTACATATGTTCTAATGCTTTTCTGCAGGCACACATCTTGTCTTTAATCTTGGAACATCTGTCCCTACTTCCCCTGCTCTATCCTGCTGTTTTGCTTTTATCTTTGTTACAGCAAGACAGTCCACAAGACAGGCCTTCCACTCTGGCTCCTTGTCTCTCTGTGTGATGCCCTGGAAATGTTGCTATGTGAGTTGCTATCTGCTATCCAAGTGTCTCAGTGACACTACCACAGCCACCAAAGTAATTGTTTTTATGATTTAATTTTCTCCTTTATGAAATCAGGAGTTTTCAATAAAATCAGTGTAGTGGTGCACCTAAATAAAAAACACTTGAAGCATCAGCAATCACCTATGGGAGTAAGAACTTTCAATAAACAGTCCAAATCTTCATGTTTTCATTGTTTTAAAGTGACTTTCCATGTCCTTTACAGATGTACAAAGAACTGGTGTAGCAGACACCAAGCCAGTGCCTCAGCCCAAACCCGGCATGGGCTCAGAGCAGGTATTGGCAGCACTTCTGCTTCTTGAACTGCTGGAGCCTTGGGGCTCCCCTGCAGGAAGGAAGGGGAAAAAATCATCACCCCTTTCCCCATTTCCTTTTGTTGCCATGGTTATGAACACCTCTAACTGACTTAATGGTGTCCCAGTGCCTGACAGCTTGGATGCTGCTCTGTGACGTGGACCATCCTTGTGTAAAAGCTTTGCACCCGCTAGGAATAGTGGAAAATGTTGTCCATCATTCCTGTCAGACTGGCTGAGGGTGTATGGATACTCTAAACACAAAATGCAAGATAAAGAAATAACTTTGTGATGGGAATGGACTTGGGGAGGTTTTATTGTTCTTTGCAGGCCCTGGTGTGTTTGTTCTGCTGGGGAGCAGCACCAAGGGCGTGAGACAATGCAAAGTGCCATCCAGCACCAGTGCTGTGCCAGGACAACCGAACCTGAGTTTAAAAATGTGAACATGAAAAAAACATTTAAAAATGAAACAAATGTGCATTTATACCAGGTCATGTGTGACAGCCCTGGATGTTGGACCCAGACCATATCGGCTCCTTTGTTCTAACCACTTGCTTGACTCCAAGCTAGATAAAGCCTTGCTAAACAAACACTGCTGGGCTCTTCTCATTGCTGTGTTGTTCTGTTTTCAGCCTATTTTGCACTGCAGGTGATCTATGCCCGTCGGAAGTACAAGATCTCCCCTCCTGAGACAGCAGGTCACCCTGAGTTTGAGCGGATCTTCAGAGCTCAGTAAGATTTTGGCTTTGTTGTGATGACTTTGTCTAGATATGACTTGAGTCAACTGTCACTGTCACGAGAGACTGGTCACACTCAAGTCTCCTTTTCACTTATTGCTACTGATATTAGATTTTTTTTTTTTTCAGTGCTCTGGGTGCAGAGATTGGAGTTCTGATTTGGAGCCCTTTGGCTGGGGTGTTTCTGTCCATCCATGATAATCCTCCTTCTGGCACCTTGAGGCGGCCAAATTACAAATTCGTGGCCGTATGAAAGGGGTGTGGAGCATTAATGCTCAGAATCATTAAATTTAATGCTACCACTGGCACCAAATCGTGAGAGCAGCTGAAGATATATTAATAACCTGACATTTGCCTGGAAGTTTTTGCCGTTGAATTGGAGCCTTGCTGGAAGAACCAGCTACGAGGGTGTTTTAATTTTTTCCCTCTCAGGAGCCATTGTGCTGTGAGAGTCAGCACTCGTGGGCCCATGCTGAGGGCTGTTTCTTTTTGCTCTGTTCCTATGGAGAGAGCAACGCTGGAGCTAAACTGGAAGCGTTCACAGAGCCCCTCGGCTTCCAGCAAGCACCAGATTCCGTCTTTCATCTCAGTCATCCTGTTTTGTAAAGCCATTGAAAGGAATTGGCCGGGGCTGGTTTGAAGGGTGGTTCCAGCACGGCGCTAAATGCTGAACAAAGCAGCTGCATTCCCTTGCCAGTGTGCAGGAAACATTTATGGTGTGACAAAAACACCCCCTTCAGTCCTTCTGTGGTGCCATGGAAGGCCAGCCTGCACGGAGGCATCAGCCTCACTCTGCTGATGAGGCTTTTTAATTAAATACTTTACTGTTAAATGTGTGTTAACCGAGTCGTGCCACGGGCCGTGGTGTGCTGGGAAGCCCTCTGCTATGGTCTGCAGAGAAGGTCACCTCAGGGAACTCAGACTTGAAAACGTGTTGCCTCTTTGTGGGTTTTCCCCCCTATTTTTCCCTGTGGAAAAGCGTTCAAATGGATAATTTGATATATACATATATATTAAAAAAAAAAGGAAAAATGGTATTGATGCATTACTCACTTGAGGAAACCTGGCAACCTTCCCTCACCGAGGCTCAAGCTCTATTTGCAGCATAAGGTTCTTCAGACTTATTCCAGCTCCCAGTTTGGCTCCATTCCCCATGAGTTGGTAAAGTTTTGGCCAAAATTAAGATTAATTTGCCTAGGGAATGGTAAAGTGTAGGAGAAACTGAGAAACACAACCAATGTCTTTAATAGCACAGCTCCCACCGTCCTTTCTTGCAAAAAATCTCTATTTTTGCCACTAAGGGAAAAAGGAAGAAGAAAACCTGGCTGCAGATCTGATCACTTTCTGCTGAATTTTTTCTGAGAGAAAGCTTTCTTGGACTGTGATTTGTGTGACATGCAAATTTGGGTGTCCAAGGGGAAGAGAACTCTCCTTCAATACTGACGAGGAGCCTCTCCCCCAGCAGCTGTAGGTGCAGCAGCTCTCTGGCAGTGCTGTGTGTGGGGACAGGATAGAGCCTGTCGGGGGTCCAGCAGAGACAAATCTCCACTTTAGCCATGGCTCGTCATTCCAGGGTTTTGGTTTGCTCTGATGTGTGTTTCCAGTTCCCTTCTCTGGCCTTGGTTAACCAGGCTCCAACATATGAGGCAGTTTTAACTCTCTTCTCTTGTTCTCACCAGGGCAAACTGCTCAGAGTACTTCCCAATCTTCGTTTCGCTCCTCTGGGTTGCTGGAATCTTCTTCCATCAAGGTAAGAGGCGTGGGGGGAAACCCTAAGCCACGTGCACAAACCAAAAAAGCCGCCTCAGTTTAAATCTCGTTGCAACTCAGACACTTTCTCTCTGTACCTGTGAGGCCGCTGTTTGGGGAAAGCAAAGTTCCTCTTTAACCAGATGGATCAAGGAGCACCTCAACTCCAGCATCCATGAAGCTGCTGGGAGCTGTTGAGCCTGTCTCCTGTCTGGTGGAGCAGGCACTGGCAGCCCTTGCTGCTTTGCCAGAGCCTGGCTGTCCCACTATGCTGCTTCTCTTCGATAAGGTCAGGCTGTCCCAGAGTGCCAGGGGGGCAGCAATCTGAGGCAAAGCTCCCACATGATACCCGAATTTCTATGTCAGGACGAGAAACCATAACCCAAACAGTTACTCATCCACTGTCTATGCTGTACCAAGTGAGTTCAGGGGCTTGGTTGCTGCCACAGGGGAGTTGCAAGGAAGGACCATGGAAGGGAGCGTTGCCAACCCAAGTCCAACTCTGGGGGGCAGAGAAGTTCATCCCTCACAAGAAGGGAAGGAAGAAACCCCATTTGAACTCCCACAGTGATTCAACTTAGTCCCTCTTGCATTTGGCTCTCGTGGCCATGCCCCATCTGTGATGGGAAGCAGGGCTGTGGGTGCCTGTGCTGGAATGCAGCCCTGGCAGTGTCCAGGGACCCCTGACCCTGTCAGAACTCGACTCCTCTCTCCCCCACAGGAGTGACTGCAGCATTTGGGCTGCTGTACCTCTACACCCGCCTCAAGTACTTCCAGGGATACGCCGTGGCTGCGCAGGGACGGTGAGTACCCAGCCCAGGCTGTGAGCACCCCACACCAGCCCAGGGGGGCTGGGGGCAGGACGTGGCCCCTGCAGCAGGTTTCCTTCCCACGGGTGGGACTGCAGGCAGATTTGTGTCACCTCCTTCTCCTGCCCCACGTGCTCGTGGCTGTGTCACCTCTTCCCTGACTGTCTCAAAGGAGGGTGGGGATGCCAAGCCCTGTGGGCACACTTTGTGTCCCAGATGGGCTGGCGGTGTCTGACCTGGGTGTTTTCTCCTGCCCAGCTTGGGACCACTGTACGCCAGTGCCTGGCTGCTCTGGCTGCTGCTGGGGCTGGCAATAGCTGGGCTCCTGGCACACTTCCTGCAGCCCCATTCCTTCACAAGGATGGCAGCACTGGCACAGCCCCTCCAGCAACACGGTGCCCAGTGAAAGGGGTCGTGGCTCTCCCAAAACCCACTGTTTACCCTCAGCTGGCACAGTCAGAGTGAATACCTCCCTGGCTCTGTGTTCCTTTCTGAAGGGAGGCTGATGCTGGCACTCCTCTGCTCTTCAGAGATCACAGGAAGCAAATGCTCCCCAGCCCCTGCTTCACTGCTGGGTTTTGTAGCACTGTCTGCTCTAAAATGCCTTTGGCTCTGCCTCGCGGAGCACAGATTGACCCCCGTGCTGTTGTCTGTCCTCCTTACTGCTGTAATGATCTGTGTTGGAAGGATCACATCATGGATGCACAAAAATAAATTGCTGTTCTCAGCAGAAATCACCTGTGATCGTCAAACGCGCTTGGGAACTGGTGTGAGAACATCTGAGGGCTGGGGACTGGGCTTCATAGGAAAAGCTGCTGTGATTAAAATTAACTGGAAAGGATGGGAAAACTTGTCTAAAACCATACCCAAATATTGGCAGAAAAGCCTGACTCTAGTGCTGAGGTCTGGTTTTGGCACTGACTTAATGACCTTGGCTTGGCCCTGACTTCATTTATCACCTACCCCCCAGTAGGACTTTGTGCTCTCTGGATTTCACTTTCCACTGCGAACTTGGGGTTGACTTGGGGGTGACTAGAGCAGCCCTGCTTCAAGTGACTCTCACTGCTGCACCAAAGGTTTAAATTTAGCTTTTATTACAGTGCACATTATCTTATATATTTATAGAGAGAGATGTACTTGAAAAATCAAATGTATCCAATAATAAAAAATACAGCACATTAAAGTAGTATAATGCATTCCAGTGTATAGCTGAAAGGACATTGGGATTTACACTAATCCCTACTATTTTTGAACTGGGCTACTTCTGCTTTTTTTTTTTTTTTACCCCCCCAAAAAACCTCACATCAACAAATAACTGAAATAGTTATTTAAAAAAGATGGTTTCTGCACTCAATCTCAAGGCATGAAGACACTGGAGACTTCACCGTGAGTTAAGGGGCTGTGATCGATGCTGGCAGGCACAGTGTGGCGTATTTTATTTTTTTTGTTTTCCCTGCCATACTCATAGCTCCAACCCCTTCGGATTCATTCCTCCTCTGCTGAAGGAGGGTCAGTCTTTGCCCTCGCTTAATCCTCAGCTGTGGCCAGGACTGTTGCCTGGGCGAGGGCAGGGCAGACCTCGGTCCCTGGCCGCCTCCATCCCAGAGCCGACGGGGTCAGCCTGCAGGACTCACCGTGACCAAGCCCCGCTCTGTCCCCAAACACAGCCAGAGATCGCCCTGTCCTGGGCTGAAGGTGCTTTTTGTCCCCACGCTCACTAAAGCTTGTCCCGACCCCAAACTGCCCCCTGTGTCCGTGTGTCCCGAGCGGCAGCCAGCATCCCGAGGGGCCGAGGGAGCCGAGCAAAGCCAGCCCTCTGCACGGGCTGTTGGGTTTTGCTTTTTTGTTCCTCTTCTGGAGAAGATGACGGGGCGTCCTGGCCCTGCAGCACCGCTAGGGATGGTGGTGCCAGCCCGGTAGCAGGTTTGCCGCGGTCTGTCGGTGTGTGCCGCCTCCGGCAGCCGGCCCTGCGCTGTCCTTGTCCGGGCAAGGCGCCGCGGGGAGGAGGGAGCGGGAGGGAGGGAGCAGGACCAGGGATCCACCGGTGTGTCCGTTCTGCCTCGTGCCCGTTTCACTCTGCTTTTTTGATAAAAATCTGAAAGAAGAGAGGGGTGGGATGAGAGCGACGTGCAGGGCCGCGGTGGGGTCCTGCCGGGGGAGCCTGGCCTACCTCGCTCAGGATGATCCACACCGGGGAGTCGCTCTGGATGGACAGCCTGATGGCCTCCAGCGGCCCGAAGGACGGGTCCACCTCGCCCTCTGCAACACCCTTGGAGAACGAGCCTGGTGGGGAGAGCACATGGGTAACACAGGGACAGTCCCCTGGCGTTGCCCCTCCACATTCCCCCCTCCCTGAGGGCACCACAGGCCACCATGGCAGGCCCTGCCCACAGCTCCCCAAGGTGAGATGGGCTGAAAACCAGCAGCGTGGGTGGCCAAACACTGCAAAATGCCACACTTTGGGGAAGAAAAATCAGCTGAACAAAACAAAAAAGGTGGCAAAGTGCTACATGTCCCAGGGAATTTTTTTCTTTTATTTATTTATTTAGGAAAAAAAACCCAAAGTATCTTAGGAGGGACACCGGGGCTGAACCCCACAGCAGCAGGTCCCCATAGGCTGCAATCGCTCATTCTTGTCCAAGGACAGGACAAACACTAAAACAAGCTCAGGTGGCAAGAGACAAAGTCCGACCTGCAAATGGTGTGAGGACTGAGACCACAAAATCACCCACGGTGGAGGATTTTAACCCCAGGTTAAGCAACTGGATAATCTGCATAATTTGGTCCCAGCTCTGAGCAGAGACAGGCAGAAATGCAGGACCAAAAACTACCTGAAGAGGACAACCTGGTCTAAGAGGGAGGGCAGTGGAGCAAAGGAGACTACGATAATTAAATCCTGTTCCAACCTTGCTCCTGGCAAGCAGAAATGACTCTTTGCCAAGCAAACAGCACTAAGGGTCTCGATTCACATGCAGGTGAGGATGTGTTATCAAACCCAGCAGGCCACCCCGTGCCCCACTGTACCTATCTGGATGTAGCCATCCGGTGTCCTGCGGTATTTGACGACTGCGCCTCTTCCCTCCTGCAAAGCTTCCTTATCTGACTGCAGGCTCTGCAGAAGGAGAGGAGTTTTGTGCAAGGCCAATGGCAAGAGCCATCCAAAAGCCCCAAGGAACAGCAGCAACCCTGGAGCTGCCCACGCCAGCAGGCCCTGCCACCTCATTCCCTGCCTGGCACCCTGAGGCTCTTGCCCCAAAACATGAGGGCATTTGCTGTCCTCAGGCTGCTGCTTCCACTGCACCATCCTGGCTCTGTCCCCTCCTCTGCAGCCATCCCACCCATCTGAGCATCCCCTCTGCAGGCAGGAAATGCTTCCACAGCAATGCTCAGCACAGCACTGCACTCCTGAGGTGGCATCACAGCGGGTGCGACCCTCTGGCTCCCAGCCAGCACCTCTCAGAGGCACTTGAGTCTTGTTAAGATTTTCCTGGTGGCTTAAAGCAGCTCCCTTCTCTCAACCCCCTTTTGCTTCCCACTCCACCCTCACCTCAGTTCCCAATAAAACACTTACGTCAAACGGCAGAACCTCCACGGTCGTGTTGAAGAGTTTGTCTTCTGGGTGCTCGATGTTCCCGCTGCGGAAGAAGAACCTGCGACAGAGACCAAAGCCACGCAAACCCACACTCAGCAAGGGGCAGCCAAGCAGGAGATGGGCAAGAAATGTCATTTAAATTGCCAGAAGAGCAAAAATGCAGGTGTCTCTGCACGCTCCAGGCTGTCCCCACGCCCCCCTGCTGGCCCCACCCAGGCACTGGCCTTTCGATCCGGAGCGGTTTGAAGAAGCGGAATCTGATGAAGTCTCCGGCGGTGGGAGTGAAGGCCCAGAAGAAGTCCTCCCGCTGGTAAGCCTTCTCCAGGGTGAAGTGCTGGTAGGTTTTCAGGCTGGTGCTCACCTCGGCAGGAGGGTTGACGTGCTCTTTCCGCAGCGCCTGCTTGCCAAAGTCCTTGTCCTTGGGGGGCACAAAGCAAAAGGGCAGAGGAGGGCCATGAGCTGCTCTTGCCCGTGAGGAACTCAGGTCTCAGCAAATTCAAAGCTCTCCATTTGCACAGCACAGAAGGATGAGGGATGGAAGCGATCTGGGGAAGGCACCAGGCAGGGGAATGTGTGACTGGATGCCAGAACAGAGTTTCAGGAGAGGCAACACAGAGAAACACTTCTGCTCTGCACTCTGATCCAGCACCAGAGAGCTTTTCATTGTCCAAGTATCCCTGAATGCATGTCCCTGCCCCAGGAGCTCTGGAAACAGTCCTTACACCCGAGGAGAAGGCGGCTGGGAGAGCAACAATAGCATAAAAGTGACTGGATTACACAGCCTGACGGGCACTGAACTGTGATACAAACTGGATTACACCACCCATTTCCCTGGGGATCACACAGACACGGGATGAGCACAGCCCAGGGATATGTGTCTATGGGTCCTGAACATGTATTTATGAGAAGCTTTATTTTGTTGATGATTAAATGCACACCAACAATTTAAGCTCTTATATAGCGAGCTCTAGTTCACCTATCACCAAATCCTGGGAATGTGGAGTGGGGTGGAAAGGAAGTCAGACCAATCCAGGAGTCATCTCTCCAGGGCTTTTCAGTAGATGCTTTGAAGTATATGCCCAGTTTGGTACTTAGGATGGGGTGGCCAGGACCTGTACCAAGGCTTAAGAACTTGCAGTGACTCTTGGTGCATGTCACTGCCATTCTGAGGAGCAGGAGCTATCTGAGCTCACTGTAACTCGGAATAAAACACAATCACTGCACAGAAATCCAGCTGCCACCGTCCCACCAGCTGCTGTCACCGATGTCCCCACCCAAAAGCAGCCAGTTCCCAGGTGCCTGCAGGACAGGCCACCTGCAGCTTGGACAGGCAGCTGGTACCCACCTTCAGCTTCTGTATCTTCCCAGCCAAGGAGGAATGAGTTCCCACATGCTGGAAGAGTGAGGGCTTGAAGCGGATCCTCAGGTTTGCCTTCTGCCTGTCGCAGTGTTTCTGAAACGAGACAACCCCGCTGTGCCCCAGGCTCAACCTCTGTGGGCAACTGTGGCCCACGAGAGGGGTGGACAAGGGCATGAGGAGTGACAGACAGCCCTGCCTCTCCATCTCTACGCCCTTCTGTGTTATTTAGGCTCGGATTTGGCAAGAGGGCTTTTAACCATGCTCTGGAGAAACGGAGTGACTCTCAGTCACTCACCCACAGGGCTCTGCTGGGCAGCTGGAGTACCCAGGCCTAAGTGCCAAATTCCTCCTTGCCAAGCGTAGTTTAGAATGCTGAGCAAAACATGTCTGGGCTCTCAGCAGGGACAGCCAGAGAATTTAGATTCTTTTGTCCTTGGCTTATTGGGAAAGCCTTTTTCCTACAACTCAGAGCTTGGGATCACCAACATCTGAAAGTACAGCAAGTCCTGGGATGACTCAGAGCCCAAGTGAACAGGTACCAAGTGTGGGCTCTTTTGGGATGGGCAGTTTCCAGTTTGCTGGCAGACATTGTAAGCAGATGTTCAGCACGTGCCATTGTCAAACCTGCTGGGCTGTTTCACGCCTATCCACCACATAAATAAGCTTGGAGATGCAACTCCAATCCAGGCAGTGATTTTTCATGGTGTGGAGGGAGAGAGACGATGGAGAGGGAATAAAGGACAAAAGGGAAAAACGCTGAGAGCGTGGGGAGGTGAGAACTCACATTTTAAAAATAGCTTATTTCTCTCAGTTTGGGAGAGCAGGACAAAAATACAGGTTAAAAGCAGCACTGAGAGGGTATTTGTTATCCGGCTTTTGCTTTTTCCAAGAAAAGAAATGCATGCACACCCCTAACACCATCTGCTCTTGCAGCCTCTCACCCCGGAGAAACCCCGGCAGAAATCCCACCACGGGTGCTGTGTCACTGCATGCCTGTCACAGACAGGGCATCAAACCAAGCCCCCACTAAGGGCTGCCTGCACGGACCTCTGCCACAGTGCAGGGAGCTGGGAAATTCCAGGCATGGCCCCTGCAAGCTGCAAAGGAGATAATCCCCTAATCCAGCTCACGTTACATTAGAAAATTAAAACCAGCCACGCTAATGGGACAGAGCCTACTCATTGCCAGTAACACTGGATGCAACCCCATCAGGTCTATCTCACTCTGCATGAGGAGAGGAGGAGGAAGGGGAATGGAGGAAGTTACAGCATCTCCTGATTTCTCTTTCTCCCCTTTTCCCCTTCTGCTAAAGAAACGATCGCTGAAAGCAGTCTTGTCTCAGCCAAGCCAGGAGGGGGAATGGCTCAGTTGGTGGTAAGAAGGTCATCCTTTCACACAGCTCTACCACAGGTAAATCTAAAATTAGTTAAAAAAGAAAGAGCAGAATATATCCAGAGCAGGCAAAGCACTTACCGAAAGCTAGGGTCAAACAAACTTTCAATCAAAAAGACAAATCCTCCCTGCTACCAATTTGATTCTGCACAGTGGGATTTACAAGGGAAAGTCATGTTTGAAAGGGAGCTGTGCAGAGTTAATCATGCAAACAGTGGGGGAAAGGAGCCAGAAATCCACATGGAAAGTAGGTTAATTTTTAAAAAGGCAACAGGTTTAAGAGGTTTGCAGTTTCCCCTGGGAAAACCTTGGTTCCGCCAGGGAGGAAAAGATGAGCACAGTCGAGTTAAGGAAAAGACGATCCTGCACAGCAGGATCTGCATTTAATCAGTGCTCAAGCTGAGGATTTTGAAGGTGGGGGCACAGCAGCATCATTCCCAGTTCCATCCCAGCATCCCACCAACCTGGCTTTGCCCATGGCTGTGAGGACTGTGGGAGCTGCTGGACAGGTCTGGGGATTGCTCTGTCACACCTGAGCACAGGGTGAGTAAATTCAGTCTGTTCAGAGGGGAGACAGGTGAGTATCTGGTGGTGAGCTCATCTTTCACCTGCTACCACACACTTTCCTCCTCTGCCCTTCCCACTCACTACAGCCCCTCATTGCTGCTGATGATGATGGGAGCTCAAGCACAACCTCCACAGGGCACGGGCACTCACGGCTTCGTGTGGACATGGCTCTGCAAACGAGATGGCAGCACGAAAACAGAGCCCATTTCACCTCTCTGCACCCTCCTAGAAACCCTGACGAGAGCTCTGTGTGCTCTGGCTTCGCTCTGGCAGACTGTGCAGGGCGGGCGTGCTCCGGGTCATGCAGGGTGAGCTCTCTGGGCAGCCTCCCTGTGTGCTCCGGGCGGGTTCGGCACACGGGGCTGGCGTCAAAGGGTCATTCCGGGGTTATGGTCAGCGAGCAGGGAATGGCTTCGGGGAGAGAAGCACACCGGAGTGAAAAACAACACTGAGGAATGGGGAACAGCCACTGCCCTGGAGGACTGGAGGAGGAATACCCTGTTAGTGCTTAGATGCAGAAATAATGCCTTTTCTGGCAGCTGCAGAATACAAAAGCCTGAACTCCCAGGTCTCTGCTTGCACAATCCACAGGGGCACCCCTGCAGCACCTTCCACAGGGATGGCACGGATCGGGGCAAAGTCAGGCAGCACCAGAGCTCACAGGAAAGGTCCTCTGGAGACACAGCCAAGCACACATTTGCCCCCACACACGACAGAAGGTTTCCCTTCAACTGAGATTATTTACGTACTGCATCTTTCTCAGGGTTGCAGACTTTCACCCAAAGGATGTGATCCAGTAGCCAGTCAATGGGTTTGTCCTTATAGAACATCAGGATAAACTCCACGATCAAGCTCAGATCCAGAGACTTGAACATTTTTCCTACAGCACAAAGAAAGAGGCAAGAGAGAGGAGCTGTGGTATGAAATGGTCAAAAATGAGAGCTGAGGAGTAAAAACTTGGGAGACTGGGCTGTGATGGCTGGATCTGTCCTTCTCTCTACGTAAAGGAAATACCACGTGGCTCTGGTTTATGTACCAGCACTGCGGGCACCGCTAATACAGTTCCGGATTTAATATTCATCACAGAATTAGAAAGCATTAGAGTCTCACAGGTCACAACAGTATCAAAAGGTCTAAAACTCTCCCATTCAGTAGTGAGAAAGAAGGATGAAAAACATTCAGCCAGCTGCAGGACAGCCCATTTCCTGCCCCAAAAACTACAAGTTTTAAGCCAATCAAACCAGTATCCAAAACAACAGATCAAACTGCTACTGCAACCATGTACTGCTGTTCCCAAAATAGTTCTGGGCTGATGTAAACTTCCTTTTGCACACTCTTAGGCAAATCCAGATCCCATCCAGCCTAAAAGCTACTGGTCACATTTAAGCTTCTGGCTGTCAGCTGGGCCACTGACCAGGTTTATTTTTACTAAAAATGAGTATCACCAGTACCAGCTGCGAGGATCTTTCTCCCCTGTGCAAACACAAGGGTCATTGCAAAAACAGGGAGGGACCAAGTCCAAGTATTTTACCATCTCGTGGGGACAATTTGTTTGATCAAGAGCATAAAATGCTGGCAAGAGCTAGCAGTCACTTGTGCCTGTGCCTGAAAGGACTGGGGTGAGCAGGGGAGAACGTTACCAATGAACCCCAGCTGAGAGAACTCCAGGATCATCCACTCCTCGGAGGGCTGCTGCAAGGCAAAGTTCTTCATCGTGCTGAGATAGTTTGGTTTGGCCACAATATCATCCTCCAGCTGCAAGAGGAAAGGACACTCAGTGCCAATGACACATGCAGGTCACAGTAACACTCTCTCTATGCAGAGCAATCCCACCACAGACCAGAGGGAAGCTTTGGCACAGACCCAGTTTATTTCAGAAGATGCTCCAAGCAGATTTTTCTCATTCAGTCTAAAAGGCAAAGGAAACAAGGATTCCTGCCCTCCCTAGGTGGGAGGCCTCCAAGTCTAAAAGTACTTTAGAAGCCCAGCTTTTGAACCTATCAGGTTAAAACCCGCTGCCACTCTGCTGTATCACACAACTGGACATGCTCTCAGCTGGTAAGAGACACAGTGAACTCTCAGGTACTCCCATCTTCCCTCTGCCCCCAGCACCACACCCACCTGCACGTAATAAATGCCTTTGGACTGGGCATACATCATTAAAAAACAGTAGTCCAGGTTCTGCTTCGTCCTCCACCTGCAAGAGACAAAGACAATAAGAGTGCTGGGATGTCGGGCTTGGTTTGAGCCAAGAAGGTGACACAGCTCTGGGAGGTGGAGTGGATGGCATTCAGCCTCTCCCTTTTGGTCTCACACTGGTCAGCTAAGAGTTACTGGAAAGCTCAGGGACTCCCAAAGTGAAGATAATTTGGGTTAAAATGAGCCCCTTGTTTGGTGATGGAAACACCACAGCACAAGGCAAGCCTGGCAAAGCTGGTGCCAGCTGGTGCCATCCCTGCTACATCACACCACATCCTTCCAGATCTTGGATAAAGCAAGTTTAAGGGCCTTGCCTGGCCCTGCAGAAGAGCTTTCTCTGCTGCAATCAGTGGGGAAGATGCTACAGTTCCTCAATTCAGGGCTTGCTTGTTTATAAGCTCATTGATTCTTACCTGACTCTTTCCTTGGGGTCCCCAAAGGATTCCCGCAGGTGGGAGAAATCAGGATAGAAATGCGGAGACGGGGAAATTACCTCCAGGAGACCTGAGTGTATTTCCTTTGGGAATCTGAGGGAGAAAAACAGCACTAAACAAAAACCTCCACGTCTGACCCATCAGTGAGCTGCAGACCCAAACAAAAAATACAGCCCCTAAGGTCAAGCTTCCCTGGCAGCTAGTGCACTTTCAGGCCTCACCAAAGGACGTCAGCAGGGATTGCCTGAAGTTTTTAAGCTGTTCTCTCCCTCCCATGGTCTCTATTAGCCCCACATGCTCCTCCTCCCTCCCGTGCACACACATACACACAGGTCAGCTTTAAGGACTGGCTGTGAGCACCGTGTACTCTTTACAGGATTAAACGACCAGCAGACGGGTTCACCAAAGAAAGGACTTGCTGGCATTACTGGCATTTAGAGATTTCCCAAATGCATCAGTAATTAAAATTAATTTTGCCGAGGTTATGCTACACATTTCTGCTAAGTTGCTTAAAACATCGCTGTGCTGCAGTTCAGAGAGCCAGCAGGAATTCTACCTAGTTCTCTTATGCTGATAAAATCAGCATCTACTTTTCCTATAATGTGCTTTTAAGAACCCTTTAAAGAGTCAAACAAAAAATAATGTCACCCATCTGAAAAGCAGGCACCTACATCACCCTTGCAAGCAATACCCCGGGATTGCCTCTAACTGTGAGAGATAAGCAGGAAAACCAGTTATTTTTATACTGCCTTTTCGAGAACATTTGGTGCAAGGCTGGTTTCCTTTGTTTGTGCAGAGTCTGGAGGACGGGAGATGGGGCAGAGGGAGACAAAGCAGCGAGGCTGCCAAAAACTTCTCACTTATTTTTCCCTTCCTTATTCCTTCCCCGGGACTGGCAGGTTTTTCAGCTAACATTTTCAAATCTTCCCTTCCTCCGGCAGCAGCGAAACGGCAGCTTCTCGCTGAGCTGACAAAATCTGCACTGAGGCGGCAACAGCTTTTTCCCTCCTGTGAGAGAAAAGTCCAGCCTGCCCTGGCCCCACACCACCTCAATTCAATTTGGAAGAAAAATAATTTCAGTGAATCAGGGAGGGGCAGGAGGCACTGGAGAGGGGGATGACGAGAAATCAAATCATTAAGTCAATTAAAGTTTCAGGTCCTCTGCGCAGAGGCGCTCTCTGCAGCGGCGCCCGGTAATTTCATCAGGATCCACCGGACAATCAGTCCATTATCCCCCGATAAGTGCGTCCTCCTGCCAGCAGGCAGAAGGAGGGGAGCCCTGCCAGCTCCTGCACAGCAAGATGGAGGGCTCTGTTTCAGCTCTTCTGCAAGTGCCCGGGAACACAACCCTCACCACGCACTTCCCAGCCCCTCTCCCATCATTGGCTCGGGGACGGGAGGATGTGCTGCCCTTTCGCTTCTCCTTCGCAGGGCGACTGCGATCCTTTGGAAACACGCAATCGCAGGAGCTGGACGGGAGTCACTGCCCCTTCTCTCACCACCTTCTTCCCTTGCCTCAGAGCTCTGACGCCGTTAACGCCTGGACCGGCTCTCGGTTAATAATCCAACACCAGCTTTGGCTTAAACAGCCACAGACGAAGCTGCAGAAGCCACTAAGGCTCCAGGACATAAATAGCAGCCAGCACAAGAGACAAATGTAACTAGAGCCTGGAACAAGGGGAAAACAAACAGGCCGGAGCGGGAAGAAAGATGGATCGTGGATTTTTAAAGCAAAATAAAGGCAGGAGCATTTGGGTGTGCTTGCCACACTGCCCAGACTGCACGGAACGGGTACAGGGCTGCACTAGACACAGAAACAACTGGAAATTTAAATAAGCCATCTCCTCACAATGCCCCAGGACAGAAGGAGCAAAGCAGAACAACATGACCGCCTGTGTTAAACGCCGCGAGCACAAAGCAGACTCCTGGAAGCTGCATATGGGATGCATTTTGGAAGAAGCAGAAAGTGGAAGCAGCAATAGCAAAGACAGCCCAGAGTTTAAAAACAGGAAAAAAACTCCCTGAAACAACAACAAAATGAAATAGGGAAACAGAAAAGTATGTGTTTTCTCCTTAATGAAGCCATTCCCTGGCCTTGCTGCAGGCACAAGCTGTATGCTGAAGCCACTTGGAAATGCTTACAAGTTTTTGATATTCTCTGCCACTCCGGCTGTGTACTGCGGATCCGTCTGAAAACAAAAGAAAAGCACTGTTAGAGCCCTGAGCCTCAGCCTGGGTACCCCGTGGCTCAGAAATCATCTTCAACACACCCCGGGGGTACTGTCAGCCCTCTGTACCATCTTCATTCACCTTCATGTCTCCTTCTATCCAGTTTTACTCTCACGAGCCCTCCTTTGGGGTCAGTGTTAAACAAAGGCATCACACACCAAAATCCATCCTAAAGGACTCAAGGCCCTGCACATCTTCCTCATGTGCTCTCGTGGCACTTCTGCCCCTGCCAGCACCAAGTGTTTGCACAAAGTGTTAACTGCTGGGCTACTTATTTTTTCCCTACACCCGCTGGCTTGTATCCAAGTGGATACCCTTGGCAGAAGAAAATCTCCACCCCTTTGGTGAAAAAGAGGGGTTTATTTATAAGTGTGCATTTTTCATTTCAGGTTCATTTGGACACTTTCCTTCCTAAAAACCCCCAGTTTGTTCCCACAATCAACCTGGCAACCCGTGCTGGGAGACAAAGGTCGGCAGCCCCGCTATCTGCGGATAAGTGCAAACACGGGGACAGGCCCGGGACAGAAAACATCTGCCGAGTGACTGGGAAAACAAAACCCCAGAACAAAGGGCAGGAGACCCCAGAGCAAAAACTGTTCCTGTTTCCTGGTGGTGGCATTGGGCAGTCAAATGGATCACAGGACTGCGGTGGATCTGCAGACACAGCATGGTAGAAGCCGGGACCAGCTGCTGCTGCGCTCAGCACTGGGTGGAGGTGAGAAGTGAGACATCAGGGGCATGTGTCACAAGCTGAGGACAGGACTTCCACACTGGAATGGTGACAAGGGAGGGTTTTCTCGAGAGGAAAAGGTCCCTTTCCTAAATAGGGCTCAGAGCCCCAGCGCTGGACTGATTTCTTACCTCAGGGCTGCCAAAAAAACAGCAACGGGAAAAACAAAGGCAGGAAACACGCAGCTCCACTCCAAGTGTCTGAAACAGTGGGTTGGTGACAGCCAAGCTGGCCACCTCACCCCAGGGCTCCCCTCCAGCAGCCAAGGAGCTCCCAGGTCTCCCAGGCAGCCCAGCCACTGTGGATGACACCTGCAGTGGCTCTTGGAAATGAGAAGTTCCCATCCCACAAGGGACATTCAGTTGCTGCACTTGTGCTGAGTCTCCAAACTACTCAGCATCTGCTCCAGGTTCATACCCTCTCCACTTTTTACTCTTTATCCCGTGCCCAAGGGGCCCTAACAAGTGCAGGTACATGGAGAAAGACTCTGGGAAGAGGCAGAGCAGGCACAGAAGTGGGTGTAGCTCCAAGGGCAAACTTTGCCAGAGACAACAGTGACAAAGGTGGGATCTGCAACAACTGCCACCACTGTTACTGGGATATGGCACGTGTGCTCCTGCACTTCACAGTATCAGAATTAATTTATTTGTTGTTCACTTCCCTCATCGCAGGTACACATGAAAGTCAGGAGCCACCACGCCGTGCAACTTATCTCCAAGTCAACTACAAATATTACTGCAGTTTAAAACAGTTTTGGGTCAAGTTGCTTGAAACCTCTCATGCTTCAACTTACACACTGCAAAAACAGCCACCAAACCTGCCCTGGCTCCAAGGGAGGCAGATGACAGCCAGGACCAGACCTTGTCCTGGGCACTTTGGGCTGCACCCATCTGTGCACACTTTCTTGTACAAAATACCAGTCAGAGCCCCTAAGGCCAAATGCTACTCAAAATGTCACATTATGGGTAAACAGGCAGCAAACCCGGGCATTCATCTCTGCTCTGTTCCCAGTAACAGGCTACTGAGGTTTATCTTTCTCACCGGATTTCTGGAAATTAAGACAAATGCACTTCAGGCTCAAGAAAATAATCCTGAGGGGAAAGCCATGGAGAAAAATAACCATCTAAACCCATAGATAAAAGCAGCTCTTGTGGATTAATGTATCAAGGCTTTTTAGCCCTTGGATTCAGCAACTGATTCTGGGCTCCAGGCACCAGTACAAAGAGGCAAATTAGTCTCAGCCCCGAATCATCGACTCACAGGTTTTGAGAGGGAGTTAGTGCTGTCCTACAGGTACGTGGTGAAATGTATCTGCTTCAGAGCTCCCCAAGACGTGGTCATGGGGCTCCTTCAGCACATTTAAGGAATAACCACTCAAGCACCCTGCAAGAGGCACCACGATTTAGATGAGATGTGTCCCACAGGCATCTGCTAACATGACACGTTTGCCTGCTCACATCCTGACCCTCTCTGGCCCAACCGGGTGTTTCATTTTGGGCAAGACACACCTGATGATCCCAGGATGGGCTTGTCCTCCCAGTAAGCAGCAGAGCTGGTGGCTGGGTCAGCAGTGTCCTGTTTGGCAGCAAGCGTGGCAGGCAGTGGGATGGGAGCCAGGGAAACGGGGCAAACTGGGAAAGCTGTGTCTTACCTCGGCAATGAGGACAACGATGACGGAGTCCTCCTTCTCCTGCTGATTGAGCTCTGAGATGAGGGAGTTGAGGGTGTCGGTGAGGTAGGAATGCACCTCCCGCTTCACGCTGGGGATTCCCATCACGACGGACACTGCCCAGGGCCATGGAGAGATTTTAGAGAGGGGGCTGTGCTGGGCAAGACACCTTGCTCTGCTCCCTGATCAGCTCATGGCTCACCTGCTCAGGGACAGGCTCTGTCATTAAAACCCAGCAGTGAGCAGCAGGTTGGTGGGTTCCCGGGCTACGCAGGGTTCCCACACTCCTGTCCCCCAGCCCAGTGCCAACCAGCAGCACCCCAGTGCACCAGGTTGGCAGGGCACCCATGGCAGTCAGATAGACCCTGCCTTTTCTTCCTGAAGGAATGATGTCTCAGGAAACACCCAAAACCCCTCTCCCGCCCCAAGGCCTTTTCAGCCTGTGAACAGCAACTTCAAGACCACTTCTGTTCTCCAAACCCCTCCCATGGCCAGAAGGACTTCAGTTTAGGAGAGACAAGTCAGTTCTTTGGTGTTGGGTTGGGATTCAGGAGCAGGGGGGTATTATTATTATCTAGTAACCCAAGTCCTGTTCCAAATGGGATTTGTCTCCTCAGATGGATCAGAGTTTCCATGAAGCACCTGCAAACAATGCATTATCTGACCCCCTTCCAGGCAAAGGCTAGAGCATTCTGGAGATGGAAAGCAGCAAACAGCATCTGGCAGAAGCATCGAGAACATTTTGGGGCCAGTCCAGAGCACAGACAGCACTCCCCCGTAGACTCTCAGACGTGACATGGCTTACCCACCCCACATGTCACGACACCAAGGAAGCTTGAATGACGCATGCAGCCGTTCCTCCAGTCCTGCTCATTCCTGTACCACAGCCAGGCCCGGAGGAAAGGGGAGGGACAGGCACCAAGGTGAGGAAGAGCACCAGAAGCAGCACTAATTCCCATTTACCTCCAGTGCGCCCCTGTCCCACATGCACGGCTGGCTGCAGACTGTTCTCCTTAGACAGCAAATGTGGCAAATGATGGAAGATGGTGGGAAGGTGCAGCACATTCTTGTTGGTGATATTCCACAGTTTTAACTTGGTTTCGTCTTAAAAAGGAAAAGGGAATCAATTGCAAGGCACAGTAGGTAGGAAGAGACTGCAAGGCAAAAAGCCTTTTTAGAGCAGCCTGGCCACTCGAGACTACTGCTGGGTTATAAAAAATCAGGCCAACCTTTAACACGCTACCACAAACCCAATTAAAGTTCAGCAGGAGCCAGGAGGGCCTCAAAGAAATCCCAAAATATTTGGGAAGGAGAGGGGAGAATGAAGATAAAATGAAGGTCAAATCAGATCTTTCTGTAGAGATCCAATTTTCTTCAACCGAGCAACTTAAGGAAAAAAAAAAAAAAGAACAAATAAATTGGCGAGGGGTGCTCAGCCAGCCCAACTCCTTCCTCCCCCCTCTCTTTGGATACCCATTTTCCATATGGATTCAATACAGCCATAGGAAACGGTGTGTATGACTTTCAAGGGAGGGAAAAAAGGTTGTAAGCAAGCAAATTGGCAAATATCCTCAGCAGAGGCAAATCTCTGTTTAATGATGCATATGCACCTCTAATTAAACAGGAGTTTTAGAGCTCCCAAGTCCCTCTGAACTCCACAATTTGCTCGTGCCAGGGGAGAGAAGAGCAGGTCCCGTCCACAGCCCTGCACACACGCACACCTCTCTACCTCCTCACTAGCAAATGGCTTCAACATGAACTTCTCTTGTTTATTCACCAGATAAGCTGCTCCAGGTCCGGTTGATATCCCGCAGGGCCTGCTTCTCCGAGAGCGCTCTCTTGATCTCCTCCAGGACCAGGTTGAGCTCCTTGGAGCGCTTCAGGCTCTCCTGCTCGGCCGCGTGCAGGCGGTCCCGGAGGGCGAGGAACTCCCGCTGGTAGATGTCCACAACGTCACCTGGGGACGGGAAAGAGAGAGAAGCTTTGTCCTCTGTGCTCAGGAGGTTTCCAAGGCACAAAGGCAATGTCCAGCACTCACACCTCTCCTGCCTCCCCAGGCCTTAAATCACGGATTTAATGGGAGCTGTGGTCCAGCATTGGTGAGAGGGTCAGCGAGAGGGCAGGTTAAGCTGCAGAACAAAATAAAGTTACTCCATTTTTTCTGTTTTGACTTGGGTTCTGGGTCATGTAGA
Source organism: Empidonax traillii (assembly GCF_003031625.1). Classification (NCBI taxonomy): domain Eukaryota; kingdom Metazoa; phylum Chordata; class Aves; order Passeriformes; family Tyrannidae; genus Empidonax; species Empidonax traillii. The sequence continues at coordinate 19,065 of NW_020957109.1, read as the reverse complement.
AACAGAATCATAGCATTTTTTAAACTGGCAAAGACCTCTAAGATCATCAAGTCCAACTGATAGCCCAGTGAACACTGCCATGTTCACCACTAAACCACGTCCCCAAGTGCCACACATACACATCTTTTAAATCCCTCCAGGGATAGTGATTCCACCACTTCCCTGGGTAGCCGGTGCCGACACTTTACAGACTTTTCCATGAAGAATTTTTTCCTAATATCCAATCTAAACCTCACCTGGTACAACTTGAGGCTGTTTTCTCCTTGTCCTGTCACTTGTTACTCGGGAAAAGAGGACAATCCTGGGACCCTGAGTGACGGAAAGTGAGATGCTGGCAAGGGGAAATGTTGCTCTGCAGTGAGATGAGGGTTCAAACTGCATCTCCTCCAACTTCAGAAGAGAGTCCCAAATCTCAAAAGAAATTTTAGGAATCTAACCTGTCCAAAACATGTCAGGATAAAGAATATCACATGGCAATATCTGCCTGGATGCTTATATAAATCCAGGTGTTTGGATACACACTTTAAAGATGCATCATAAACCTAATATATAAAATAGAAACTTCTGATAAGGCAACAAAGCCTTTTGTTTTGAAACAGCATCTTCTCCCACGCCCTGCTTAGGCAATAAAACTAACAAGAGCCTTCAGCTGGAACTAACTATTCAATAGCTGGGAGTGGAATTGGTGAGCCACTAACAAACCTTCCTGGGATGTTTTTTTCCCTATCATTAATGAAACTGCTCATTAAAAATACACTTTTATCTGTGGTCACTCATGTGTTTTCAGTATGACCATAGCTCACAGGACTATACCCAGAACAGATTTATCCTCTGAATAGTAGACTCTTAACCCAAACACGACCAGGAGAGCTAATGACCAAAAATATTGCACTGGAACTTCCCAATGCAGGACTAAATATAAATCAAAGCAATTGAAAAAAAAGATACACTGACTGCATCAACAACTTCTATTTTGGGGTCCATAAAGAAAAAGAAAAAGGAATTTTGAAGATCAGACATCCAGCTCCAAAGCACAGAGTTTCCAAGACAACAGTGCTTCCCAGTCTAGATCCTGGTAATGCTTTTGCCTAGGAAAAGTTTCCCCCATTCAGTCTTTTCTCCCAGAAGAATCTTCTTCAAGACTCACTGCTTTAAGCACAAGTCCCCCTCCAAGGCAGTCTGGCTCCTATTAACCTTTTGACACTATTTTCAAAGCCATGGCACGCGGGGAGGGAGCAGAGGAAGTTACACCCATTTGATTACTCCGTCCATCTGACAACACGTTATTCAGAGAAAGTCAAGGACAGACATAAACAAGCCCAGTCCTTCCTTTTTCCTGTGCGGTGCCACTCGCTCTCCACTCCCATCGAGAAAACGCTTTCAAACGTGCAGGAAAACAGGTTAACACCCAGCTCTGAGAGCTGCCACGGGAACTCACGGGAGGACGTCAGCTCTAAATTACCTCCACGATGAGCAAGACCTTTACCTGCTGGTACCTCTCAGGCACAAGAATACACCTTTCAGCTCTCCAGTATTCCAGATTACAGGTTTTCCTACTTGTATCTTTTACCGGCCGCATCTGTGAACGCCAGCAAGGAGCAAGTCTCACTTTCTGTTTGTGCACGGCACGATGGCTCGTGCAAGGCTGGAAGCATTTGGCTCTCGGCATCCCGGGGGGCTCCTATCGCGTGGACACTATCAAAGCCAAATCCCAGCTAAAGGCTGCCATTAGAACTTGTTCTGCAATACCTGGAGCAGAGTGAAGGCAAGGCTTTGCACTTAATGGCTTTTTCCAGGGCACTGCACTTCATTTGTGTCAGATTTAGAAGGGAAATGTCACTGATTATTCAGTCACTAATGACCTGCCCGCCGAAGCCAAGAGCTGTACTTTTCCTTAGACTGCAATGGTGATGTGCAGTCAACCATTTGCTGCTTTTCTGGCTAATGGTTGGAAGTGAAATTGTATTTGTTTCCAGAGCTCTTGTCCTATGATGTCTTCGTGGGCTTTCCATTCTTTAATTAAAATTTCATGAAATTTAAAAGCTAATCGATCACGACTGGTTCCGATGACAGCTTGAACAACCCTAGACAAAGCCTGAGATGGGAGTACAGTTTCCCATGAATTTCCAGTAATTCTGCACTCGTCAGTCTGCAGTGACACGTGGTTGCAGATCTGTGTCCTCACAAAAACCCTCACCGCTCAGCCAGGGAGGGCTCTGAAAACCCACGAAGGGCAGCAGAGGATAAGAGAGGGGGAATTGGCTCCCATCTCTACAAGCAAGGTTGGACACAGAAGTGATTTGCTGCTAATTAGGCTGAACAAATTTTTCAGCTAGTGTCAGTTCAGCACAGAGCCTTTACTTACCTTTCAAAGCAGCAGCACTCGCTATCTACATATTTATTGTATTCCCTCACAGCACAAGATAACAGAGCTCTTAAAATATCCCCAGACCCAACGCACTGCAGGACAAAAACTCCCAGTTATAACAGCTATAACTATATCTAAACAAAAAAGATTGAGCTTTTCTTTTTTTTTTTTTTTTCCTTTTTTCTTTTAGAGATAACACATTGCTTTGGGCTTAAAATATACTGGTTTAAGAAAGAAAGAAGGTGTTAGGTGACAGGCTGCAGGACAGCCCTGGGAGACCAAAAAACCTCTCAAACTTGCATCACACATTGTGCATGGCCAGGGCCCCGCAAAGAACCCATTTCTCACATTGCCAGGGCCCATATTTGCACTCAGTGGTTTTTCACAAGCTGTTTTTAGAAGCAGGCTGGCTGTGAAGCTCCAGGAGGGCATCAAGCATCCTCCGGTGCTCAGCAGGGCGGGGAAGCAGCACTGGGCACAGCTGAGTGCCAGTCACCATCTGTCCATCCCATGCTCACTAGAGCAGATCTAGAGGGGGGATCCCTGGAGTAGGGAGCAGCCTGAGGCTGAGGGACAGAGGCCACAGGGAGCATCCAGTTGAGCGTCACTCACTGACCAATGTCCCCCCTCACTCCCTTCTCTCCCCAGTCACAGCTGCCAGGCTTCATTTTCTTAGTTGAGAACTCTGTCCTGGGTTTGCTGAGCAACAACACACACCACTGGTGAAGCAGTGGGCAGGGATGGCTTGAACAAGCCCTTTCAGAAGTTGAAACTCCTGAAATGTTCCAACTCAGAACATTCCGTGATCCTGTGATTTCCCAGCAGCCAGGATGCAGCAGATGGGCACACGCTGGTGGGGCTAATGGATGCCCCAGGAGCCTTATGGATGCCCCACGGAGCTGAGCTCCTGCAGCCTTCCCAAAGGATTTGTCCGTGCAACACAGCACCTGTTTAATAAAAAGTATTTCTCCATGATGGAGAATTCTGTGGCCTCATTCTTATTTAAGTGACTTCTAAGTGCAAACCATGTTTGCCTGCAGAGGTGAGGGTTGGGACAACTGTGTCCACTCTGCTCATCCATTTTCAGTTTTTGAGTGAAAGCAAAATACCTAATCTGGTCCTAAACCAGCAGATGGCCACAAAAACCAGTCCAGTGCCAATAAAACCCCCACCTTGAAATCTCACACAGTCATCCACATATATAAATATATGTATGTATATCTATATATACAGTCAGGAATCTTATAATTCTGTATTTTGCACTCTTCTTTCCAATCACACTCCAACCTCCCAGGGAGTCCGTGGTGCATTTTAAACATGTTCATATTTCAGGCCCAATTACTTCTGGTTTTGTTCTCCGCCAGTAAACCTCCCCCAGCAGGGCAGACCCACGGCCAACACCAGAGAGTTCCCTCCAATTCAATCTTTTCAAAAGCAAGCGCAAAGGCTTTGCTAGCTGGATTTGCTTCTCATTAGGAAGACTTTCAAGAGACTTGGTTTAAAAACTAAAAACAACCCTCAAACCTCCAAAGTGTTTATCTCTACAAAATCTCGGCTCCAAGAGAATAACTGTACCTTTTGACCGGCTGTCGCAAGAGTTCCCAGGGCGAAAGGAGCCAAGAAAAAGTGCAGTTCCCTTACAGTGTAAGTGAAGTTGGAGCAGAAAAATCAAACTGCCTACAGAAAATTTCTCTGTAATGACTGTTCTCCCTCATTTTGTTTAAAGCACCTCTTTAATAAATAACTGCTCCCTCCTCTAGGGCTTGCAAGGGCCTGGGGGGGTCTCCAGAGCACACGAACAACCCTCTCCCCATGCTACAGCATCTATGTTATCCAAAAATGCAAGCAGCAAAGCACAGGAACCAGGCCCCAGCCATTTACAGCAGCTCCTGGAGTTAGATATGATTAGGGAATTTTTTTTTTTCCTTTTACATTTTGATGTTTAATGATTTATATAATGCTGGCACTGCTCCACGCATTACACTCTAGATTGCCCTGATTGAATCGCAACATTCATTAGGTCCTTTGCTAACAGAATTCCACTGGACCATTAAAATGGATAGAAGGAGTCACTGTGCCATATCGGTGAATTAAATTCAGCTGCAGAAATGGAATAGTCCTGCTTCCCACGGAAATCTGATGGCTGGTGCAGCACGCAGGTGTTGGGCACTTTGCACACAGGTACACAGGGATCGCAGTAGCTCCACAATAAACACTTTAAAAGCAGTTTAAAGCATTACAAGCAAAACGCTGCCCTTTGGTTATTTGGCTGTAGGAAGCAGAAACCAGCTTTACACACTCATCATAAAAAAATCCTCCCCAAATCATCGACCCAAAAAACACTGAGAAGAGACTCTCTCAGGGTACGTGGAGCTACAGGTAAGTTGTGACACTAAAAATGTTCTTTCAAGTAGCAGAAAGAAAAAGAGAGGATAGTTCAGCATCAAATATATCTCCCCCAAAGTCACTACCCTTGCCAGGCAGGATAAAGATTAAGCAGCTCTTTTCCTTCAAAACTAAAGAAGCACTAATGGTGTTCCTGTGAGATGACAAAGAAGAGAGACACATCAGCAGAAAATCAAACACTGTCGAGGCCAGACTTTGGGGAGTGGGTGGTATCTGGCAGGGTGGACCTCCTTAAAAGGCTCCAGCAGTCACAACTATCCTGCTGGGGGCAGATTTTTCCCCACGGAAAGTGTGAGCAGTGCCATCACCACACAGCAGACACGGATGCTCTATTCAGTAAACATTATGCGACATTTACATCTCCACTGTGCCCCAAACCACCTGGATACTCAGTCAAAACAGACATTTTCAAGCTGCTGCTTAAAGAAATACACCTCAGGTTTCTTTTTTACATTTTCTTTAAGAAAAGGTTTTTAAAGCAAAATAAGTTTTTTAAAGAAACTTTTCCAAGTTTTTTTTTTTTTAGTATATTCTGTTCTGTTATAAATTGTAGTCACCACCAAGACAGAAAGTTCAACAGGGAAAGTAAAATCTTCAGTACCCCTAGAAAGCTGATTATTATTGGGAAAACAGCTATAGGTGCGGAGAGCTTCAGGCAGGACTGGGACCAGGGGAGCAGAGAGGTGGCACATGGGATTCCCAGCTCAAAGCAATCAGGCTGGGTAAGACTGTGACACTGGCACTGGCAGTCACCAGAGCCATAGAATGGTTTGAGTTGGGAAGGATTTTAAAGCTCATCTCATTCCACCCCCCTGCAATGGGCAGGGACACCTTCTACTAGACCAGGATGCTCCAAGCCCTGAGAAACCTGTCCTTGAACACTTCCAGGGATGGAGCACAATGGTCACCAGTGGTCCAAGCAGACATCAAAAACAGCAGCTATGGTTTAGTTCCTTGTTTTCATCTTCTGCCCTTTATTTACACTTTGTTTCAGTTCAGTCACTACCTACAGTGTGAGCCATCCTGAACTGGGGCTGAATAATGTATTTTGGTGTAACTACCACCACAACACACCCCTTGGTGCCACTGCTACACTCCAGCTGTGCTCAAGTGCTGTCCTGATTGGACACAGAGCCATTCTGGAGCACCAAGAGTCTACAGCATCTCACAAAAACCAGTACCCACCCTTCTTATCCAGTAAAGGGCACCGGTTGCCCAGGTGGGCGATGGCAGGAGGAGCCACTCTTTGCAGTCAGTGCCCACCCAGCTGCTCAGGCCAGCACCACAGAGGCTCTTGGGCTGCCCCTGGGTCAGCTGCTGGGTTTGAGCATCTCACTTCATCACCGTCACGCTGAGCCAACACATCAGCCCGAGCAAGAGGCTTATTAAAAGTCAGCCTGTCTGAAAAAATGATCCTCAAATAAAGAAAGCGCTTTGCCCAGCTCCAATCTAGTGTGTGTGTGTGTGTGTGTGTGCTGCTTTCTTTAATACAGCCATTTAATAAGAGCCTGTGGTATATTGAACAGCATTTCAACCTTCAGCAGTCCCACGTAATGAGATAGAAATGCAATGCATCTCTCCACTGACGGTCTCTCCCGAGGGAACACGGGCACCTTTAAGTCACTATTTCTTTTTGCAGCAGTAGGTGTTGATCATATTTCTGTTGCGCGGCTCCTCGCCGGAGTTTAATGTTGTCTCAGCACACACGTCACCAGGAGGAGAGAGGAAAATTCATATCCCCTGCACCTTGTTATTCAAAAGTAGGAGCAACTGTTTGCATTTGAGACTCAGTTCAGACAACAGGCACGCAGATCTTTCAAAAAATCAGCTTCTTTTTTTTCTTTTTTTTCTTTTTTTTTTTTTTTTTAAGTCCTAAGTAGTAAGCTTTCAGGCATGGGGACGAGTAGATTTCCCATTATGGGGACGGTAAAACATAATACAGATGGTGAACATTGTAAATCCCCATTCCGAGGAGAACAAGACACAGAAGTGCCTCCACGCAGCTCCCTGCACTCAGGGAGCTGCAGGGGGGATGCAGGCTCCAAAGCAAGGATGTAGAAACTCAAAGATTAGGAAAGCAAACAGTAATACCCATCACCTCTGCCTAAAATGTCTTGGATCAGGGCAGAGGAGGCAGCAGAAGCTGTCAGACCGCTCTTGGGTACCTGCAGAGCAGGTTTGGGATCTCTTTCTGCAGCCCAGCTCCGTGGGTGAATCACACCGAAGGATACAAAGAGTTCCGAGATCTCTGTGAATCCCCTGGGCTTCACCTGCCAAACAAAAGCGCTGGCAGGAGAGGAAATTCCTGGCAGGTATAAACCACCATCAGCTTCTGACAAAGGAACTAGTGCTTCTGATTTGTCCTGGGGTTTTCATCAACCCCTTCAAGGGAATTATGAGACAGAGAAATCGGAGGGCAATTCATTTCGCTGCAAAACAGCTGAGGAGGAGAGGGGAAGAGGGCAAATACTGCCATTGATCTAAAGAGAGAGAGGATGGGATGAAACAGTGAATTTTCATCATAGCAAAAGGTTAACTATCCAGAGGAAGCCATAAGGGTTGGTATTAAACTCACCAGCTAATAGATTTAGTGAGGATCTGGGGAAGAAGGTGAATTTATGAAGCAGCCAAATACGGAGCTGACAAGAAGATAAGTTTGTCAAAGCCTGAAATGAAGCAAATAATGAGGAGAAAAGGCAACAAAACGGCAAACTGACGTGAAAGCTGATAGATGGTAAATAATTGGGCAGGGGAAGTCAAGGTATTTTTCACATTGTTCTTAATTAATAATATTAAGGAGATCACAGCTTCAGTGTCTTGATGCTGCTCTGCAGGCAGCTGCAATCCAGGGAAAAAAGGAGGATGGAGAGGAAGGCAAACAAGGTGTTAGTGTGCTTAGTGAATGGGATGAGGAATAATAGTATGAAGATTATGACATTATTAAAATTATGCTGTTTAGTCCCAGAATAGTTATCACCTCTTCTAAAATAAGGTATTAATACAGACTTAAAAGGGGTTTTAGAGAGGGTGATGAGAATGATCAAAGGCCTGAAAAAAAACCCACCCTGCTCTGTGAGGAAAAAAAAATATATGAGATTATTCATCTTAGGATGGGCATGGTAATAGGGCTTATGATGAAAAGCATATAAAATAGCGTGATATAATGAAAATATATCACAGACTTCCATTCTCCTTGTCTTAAAATGTAGGAGTAAGAAACCATCCCATTCAAATATTAATTTGAAATGGATAAAAGGAAATGTGTTGCACAGAGAAAGTACACTATTTCTCTGAATCCACTAGGGAATTTAAACAATGTCGAAGACCTGGAAGGTGCTGAGCCTAAGGTGGGGTAAAACACTATCCTGCCAGTGGTTCCTGCCCTCATCTGGGTTGGGAGCCTTCTCTTCCTTGGGAGAAAGACCCAGTATTTCCATGTCTCCTTACAACTTAATTAGGAACACTGAAGCTTTTGTCTTCAAAGCAAACCTAATTCATTAGCAATCTAATTATTTACCTGTGTAGCACAAATATGGCTTTCGAAGCATTTTTCTCTCAAATGGAAAGTGAGGGCTTTGTTCTTGGTGGGCTTTTTAATACTCTTTATTTGACTGGGGAATAAAAACATGCTGAAAGTGAACAAAATAAAGCATTACAGAAATCACGGGTCATTAAACCTCAAAATAATTGCAGCTCGACAGGATTTTTAAGTGAGGACATTACACAGGCAAACCTGAGGGGTGGAAAGAAAGAAGGGGGAAAAAAAGGGAAGGGAAAAGGCTGAAAGCTTGTTCATGTGGTCAGTCCTACCAAACAAACCTGTGCACGGTTTAAAAGAAGATGCATTTGCCTAATGCACTGCTCTTCCATGGCATGGGCACGGAAAATGCTTTTGGATGCACCCCAGGGCAGCAGAAACAGACTCACAGCACGTTGCTCTCCTGAACTGAAAATGCACGTGCAGGAACCTGCAGCTCCTCGTCCGTGCATCGCTGAGCTCCGGGCACATTGCTCCGGGCACCGGCCACGCCACGGGCTGTTCTCCTTGTCACCTGCGGCTGTCAGCTTCACGCTGGACTGCAAACCATCACACCCAGTAAAAAAACGTAAATTGGATTTGTTTGGCTCTCACCAAACCTCTGGACTGGATTTCTTTCCCTTTCACCTTGTTCTCACAACAAGCAGCAAAGCTAGCGAGTAAAATGTCGTGGACCGAAACGGTCCCAAAGGAACAGCTGATGGCTGGAGCGTGCAGGACCATGTCCCTGAGGGTGCTGGCAGGGCCCGGCTCTGGAGCTTTACAGGAGGAGAAAACCCTGAAGCAGAGCAAATGCCTTGCAGCCCAAGAGGAAACCCCTTTTTATTACAACTTAATTAAGTTAATAGTGAAACGGAGGCCTTGTTCCACCAAACCCCAAGGCCCCCATGCATCCCGCTCTGTGCTCAGTGCTAACGGCTCCCAAGTCCATCCGAAAGGAATCCCTCCAAGAAGGGAAGTCAATCCTTGGAAAAGGTCACTGTGTTAATCATCACGCCCTTTCTCCAGCAGCAGCTGTCGCTAATTGCCTGTGAAGGAGTTGAAGTGAAATTCTTGCTAATCCTTCTCCCAACATTACTAAAATCCAACATCATCATCGTCCTCCCCCCACAAATGACCACGAGCCACCAGACTTTGCAGCTGAGGCACCAGCTCAGCCCATCTCAGCAGAGATGTGGCACTGGCTGGTGGAAAAAGCAGCTCCACTTTGCAAAGTGAAGGTGAGTTTATTGATTAGCAGCAATAAGTGCAGGGACCTCGTATTCCCCCACCTCCTCGTGCGATCGACCATCGCGCTCATCGTTCCACTAAAGTTGCCACCGGACTCAGGAACAGCCGAAATCCTGGAACAGGGGGAATTTGTTTAATCAATAACATATGAAGCTTTTGGCAGGGCCGAGCGTATGAGAGAATTTTACAGCAGCGAAATAAAGTACTGGTGTGTTACAAACCAGAGAACACATATGGAGAAGTTAGAGCGATGTACTGAGAGGGATATCAAGGAAATCACAGAAGTTCTGGCTGGAGTCCCTGGCTCCGCCGATGCTAATAGCTGAGAACTTCAATGCAAGTCAGGTTTGACTTCTTTTTCCAAAAGAGTAACTCATTTGCAATGCATGTGACTGTACTGGAGTGAAAGGATATTGAGTGTTCCCCTCGCTCCGCTGTGTATGTAAATTGTACATCTTGTCTACCTACGGATCCGCACCCACAAACAGATCACAATTTCCCCATTGTACCAACGCCTGATCGGATGCACGGCCGCGCTCTTGGGTAGAAGCAGATTTCAAAATCACATACTGATCACAGGGATGAGCTGATCTGAATTGCATTTTGTTTTAGCAGTCTTAAATAATTTGCAGAATGCTTGAAATAAAAGGCACGCAGAACCTTTTTAAAATTACTCAGCATTAATATTTGAAATATTTATCCCCTGGGGTGCAGGCTTGTAACACAAGCACTTAATGGGGTACATTTTCTTCTCTCTGGAGGAAAAACAAGACATTGCCATTAAATAGCACATTTAGACCAACTATAAGTGTTGATGCTATCTGAGGGATCTTGTTTCATTTTATATGCTAGGATAATTCCTGGGAAGAAAAACATACCGCTAAAAGAGTAGGAAGACCCACTTCTCCCTTTTGTCATTCATCAGCCAAGAAAACATGAGAAAGGGTTATCAAATAATGTCAACACCCCCTCCCACAAAACCAGACCAGCTGCTTTAGAGCGTGAAAAAAAGCCCTTATTTCTCCCCCTTGCAGGAAACCCATCACTGGGAGTACAAAGATGAAATCACTGAATTGCCAGCAACAGGACTAACCCAGAACCAGGAGGACT
>NW_020957109.1:4431-7613 GCF_003031625.1 Empidonax traillii | reverse complement strand
AAACATGAGAAAGGGTTATCAAATAATGTCAACACCCCCTCCCACAAAACCAGACCAGCTGCTTTAGAGCGTGAAAAAAAGCCCTTATTTCTCCCCCTTGCAGGAAACCCATCACTGGGAGTACAAAGATGAAATCACTGAATTGCCAGCAACAGGACTAACCCAGAACCAGGAGGACTTGGTTCCACATCCCAGAGTAGCCCAGCTGCAGAGCTGCCCTGCAGCCCTATGCCAGCAGCAGCAGCAGCAGCAGCAGCAGCATTATTCCAGCAGACCAGCTCAGCTGAGAGGCAACACAGATGCTGGTGATGGCACAGCACAAGGTGGGGGTTGCAGGACGTTTCAAGGGTAGAAAATAAACAGCTGGAGGGGAGGAGGATGCTGACTACGCGGGTGTCCTACTGCTAAGACCTTTGGTTGCTTATTAAATGACGCCTGAAAGCTTCTCAACAAACTGCTGCTCTGAAATGTTACTGGCATCTCCCACTCCCCCACGCCGAGCTCAGGGCAAGGTGTCAGGAGAAGCTCTTGGCGATCTCCAGCCGAAATGGGCAGGGTGCTGCCTGCACTCTGTGTCTCCTCAGAGGGCACCAACACCCAGCCAGCCCCATGATCCCATGAGCTGATCCAGCTGCAGAAGTAAGCATCCTCACTGCTGGTTTAATTTTGGGTCAGATCATCCTGCTGACCGAGCCAGTGATGCACAGGAAGCACACGGGAACTAGGATGCCCTTTTGGACAACAGCCCAAGTGGAGAACAGTTTAAATGGCTGTGAAACCACATCCCCAGAGGTTTTGCTTTCTTGCAATGTCAGGTTTACCTAAAGGCTTAAATGCAATGCCCTGAGCTTTACAGCCTGCTGCTTACCACCTCCAAAAATAGGTGTGCTTCCCAGAGCCTGGGCCCACAAGGCCATGGTATTTATGCTTAATTTCACAACTATTCTTAAAGTGCTGCTGAGTCCTGGCAGAGGACACTTTACGCTCCCTGTGAGCAGAGATGTGCTGTTCACACCTCTCATTCCCTTTGAACATGTCTATTTAAATGGATTTGGGTTTCCAGTATTTCACACACGGTTACCTTTACTGGTGCCATGGCATAAGGTAACCTAATTGCTATGTGGGCTGCTGTGGATCATTTTTCCAGACCTTCTACCCCAAGGGAAGCTTTGTTACAGAGATTTGACGTGCTTAGGTGCTGCCAGGAGAATGCAAAACGGGCTGCCAGGAGAAGATCCCCAGTCTCCTTGCAGGAACCCACAAGCTGTGCCCAGCAAACAGTGTCAGAGCCCACTGAGAGAGTTTTCCATGATGAAACAGTTGCATCTCCTGCAGCCCAGAAAGCACCAATGCAGCCATACATCCTCACAGGAGCATGTGTAGGATGACATTTGATCAGGCTGCCTACTCAAGGAGGTGTGAGGGGAAGGCAAGAGTGGGTGCAGAGCTCCAGAGGGGCCATGGCCGCTTGGCACAGGCACAGGAGGGAGAGAGGAGGGAGAGGCCTTTTGCATAAGACAGACCCCAAGCACATCTGAGCAAAGCCACAGCCGGTACTGAAGGCGTTAAACTGCAGAAATCACAGCAAACTACACCAGTGGGAGGGAGGGAGCACAGGGCCTGACCCCGCTCGCTGCAGTCTGCCTGTCCCACGGGTGCCAGGAGGTCAAAACTCAGGAAAAATCCCACCACGGGGGAGTGAGGCTCAGCACGGCACAGGGAAAACAGCAGCATGACTCACCCACAACACAACTGCCCTTAAAATTTTCAGCACGAGTATTTAGAGTGTAATTTGAGCCCCGTGTGCAAAGAGGTTTATTGGACTTTGGATCCCGAGGAGGTAATTTCTGTACTCAGGTGCTTTAGGTAACCCTGATGCATCCAAACATCACTTTGGAAAAGGTCTCTCACTGACCCCTGAGGCTGCTCAGCACCTCTTTGAGTACTAAAAGCTGTCATTTGAGCATGTGAAAAAATGCTTAGCAATCAGTTCATCCTTTGGAGTGCCTTTATGAGACATCCATAAAGCAAATCACCCTGGGTGAGTCCCCTGTTAATAACTTACCCTCGTTCCCAGCTTCCCAAAGCTTCCTTCACACGGATCAGCTTTGTTACCCAGGATCACCACTGTGCACGCCTGAGAAAAATCTAATCCAATTTTCGTCTTCTTTAGGAATCAAACATCAAGAGCAGGCAGTCAGCCTGTCAGATACAGCAGCAGTGTGGAAGAAGTGGCAGCAGAGTTGTGTCATCATCGCCAGCAAAACCATGTCTGAGGGAGCAATGGAGACGGAAGAGCTCCAGTGCAGTCATGGGCTGGGAGGAGCAGTTCAAGATACACAATCTCTTTCGGGGAACTCATTATTTAGTCTTATGACCATGGAAAAAAGCCAAAATGTATAAACTGTAAGATCATGACTTTGTATGTAGGTATTTAGGACTATGAAGATAGTCCTAGAAGACCCCCATGGCCATACCCAAAACCTAGTGAGAGCAGGGGCATCACCACAGCCTTATAATTCAGCACACTAGAAGAAATATCTAAAGTTTCCCATAGCAAACCAGAGTAAGCCCTGTCAGTGCAAAGATACTGAAGGGATCCTGGAGGTTGTCATCCAGGGTGTTGTCATCAGTACACGTCAAGGGTTTATTAGCCCTACACTGGTGCAGACAGGGGCAGCCCCAGCACAGCCACCCAGTGCTCTGCACCACCTCCTTGGCACGGAGGGTTTTGACAGGGCACTGCCCAGAAGTGTCCAAGCCACTTCAAAAGCCACAGCGGGGTCAGAATGCCACAGAGCACCGCTTTGGCATCACCTTGTCTCAGTGATGTCCCCTCTGCCAAACCACCCTCGGCACCCCTGCAGCTCTGGCACCACTCACTGGCAACCTGGCCAGTGCACACTGACTGTATTTAATTCCCTGGGCATGTTTTCCTGAGGACAAGCCCAGCAGCTGAGTGTGTGTGTGTGTGTGTGTGTGTGTGTGTGCGCCATATCAAAATTTGGGGGGGGGGGGGGTGTGATGTTTCTACAACCCTTCCCCACACAGATTTGGGAGGTGTCAAAGAGGCAGCCGTGCAAGCAGCACCCAGGAACAGGCAGGACGTGAGCGCTAAGCCAGGCCTGCACACCTGCAGTGACAAATAAATTCTTTAACATTAGACAGCAGACTATAAAACG
>NW_020957109.1:0-1959 GCF_003031625.1 Empidonax traillii | reverse complement strand
AAGTCATAGTAAACAGCAGCAGTGACCAAAAAGCTCTTTACAGAAGGGCTTTTTGCTACAATCCCATGATTACCAGTTAGGGAAATATTTCAAAAAAAGGCAGACAAAGAGATTTCCACAGGGCACAGTGAGCCATCCAATTTGTGCTGTGCTTGGACTTCGTAAATCAAAATCCAAGCGACATTTACAACACTCTAGCTGTTCCTTAAACTTTATTTTTCTTTACTGCGTGCATTTTGTGCCCTCAGTGAGCTGCAGCTAAAGCTCTGTGTGACTGATGGGAAGCAGAAAGTTGGCTCAGGCTGACTGGGCAAAGCAGCCTCATCTCCCCTCCCCGTTATCTGCATTAAGAGCTTCAACAAATTTGTGTAATACCCAGCATTATAGAAATGGATTTCCAACCAGAAGAGCAGTTGGCAGGATTAAACAAGTAGAAAAGCACATGCACATAAAAAATCAGGAGGTCTGCACACGAGCTAATGGAGCAGGCAGAAAATCACTGGGCATGCTCCCTGGGCTGTAGGACCGCTTCCTTTACGACAGACAGTAATGTCTCATTACAGGAGAAACAAATACAATAAAGACAAATATTCCATCTTCCCCTGGCTACATTTTAAGTGTTAAGCCAATACAAATTCTCGGGTTATATTTCACAAAAATAGCTACTAAAAAAAAAAAAAATCCACAAAAACACCACAACAAAAACCCTGCTGGCAGCACAGCGGAGCAAATTTCATTTGAAAGATAAATCCTACATTCTTCATAGGCAGATGTGAAAATATATCAGACTTTATCATAACAGCTCCTCCCAGGAGCCAGAGAAGCCACAGAGTAAATTTGCAACTAAAAAGTTCCCTCTTTTCCCTTCTTCCTCTATACTGCTTAACTCAACACAGACAAAATTACGAGCAAACCAACAGTTGCTGCGTCTGGTGAAGAGATGCCACACACCTTCCCAGTGCTGCCACCGGTGCAAAAGGCACTGTGGAATCAACCCGGCACTTGGGATCATCAGTAAAACACTTGGAGGGTGAAACTGCAATTACTGTCACCACAAAATGACCATTCAGCTGCACTCCTCCACCGAGGCAAGACCGTACCAACCCTCTGCTAACAAACACAGCCTTGTCAGGGTGTCTGGGCACGAAGGCGCCTGACACCAGCCAGCGGCTGCCAGGAGAAGGCTGCTGGCAATTTAGGGAACGCTGCCAAACGCTGAGCTGGACCAGGACATTCCAGCATCGCTATTTCTGGCTGATAAAAGGGCAAACTCAACCTACCTCCTCCACAGTTTAGTGAAAACTCCTGTGAACCGACACCTGCCATGATCTTAAAAGCTGCTCTTCGGTGCAGGATGACAAATCTGGATCACCACCACCTTCCCTCCTGCAGCAAGAACATTGCACTGAGGGGTGATTATCCATTTCTTACCAGGATGGGGCAGGGAGCAAAGGAAGAAGCATCTTTAATCAATTAAATCCCAGCTTGGTCTAAGCTGGTCAATCCCTGCAAAGAACATCCCAGTGGTGCTCCCCCAAACCAAACGAAATTCCCTACGTGTGCAGAAGGTGTTGGAATTGCAGTGCAGAGAGACGTGCACCCTACCCAGGAGTGCACTGGATCTTTAAACATCAAAACCTGTGGTCCCTTACAGGTCTGTACTGCCAGGAGTTCTCACCTACTCCAGTGGCTGGGAAGGGGATGGATTCAGGGGTGGGAGCTGAAATTGCCCCAAGCAGTGGCAGCACCAGAGGTCTGAGGATGGCTTCCAGTCTCCGTGCCTCTTGCAATCTCAAGAAGACCTTTCTGGATTAAAAATATTTTTAAATAGTGTATTATAACTAGTAATTTTAGCTTTAATGAAATTATGAAGCAGTTCAGGACTTTCCCCCCGCTAACTAGGAAAAAATTAAACAAAATATATATATCTAAAGGAAACCTGAAGCTTGGCAAAGTTTT
>NW_020957108.1:105305-109364 GCF_003031625.1 Empidonax traillii | reverse complement strand
TTTTTTTTTTTCCCCTTTTTTTTTTGAGGTTTTTGCAAGGACTTAAAAAAAAGAGGGGGACGTGGCCAGTTGATTCGACACCAACCTGTTGTTAAACTGTGCGAGGCCGTTGTTTGTTCTGAGCGTTGATTTTAACTGAAATTAAGATTTTTTTTTTTTATTGTTTTTTTGCTTTTCCTTCCTCTCAGGGCTGCATTAAAACTACTGGGTTGCTGTTGCTTTACACAGCGGGTTTGTGGCCTGTGATTCCAACCCTGAGCTGGTGGTAAAGTCCAGCCCTTGTGTCCTGTTTTACCGGGTTGGAAGTCACCTTAACAATCATCTTCATCGACTTCTAAAACTCACCAAATCGAGTCTTAGAGGTTTCTTTGAAGTGCCAGTTTTAGGCAACCATCTCATTCCACAGATTGCTCCAGCCTGGCCTTGAACCAGGTTGGCTTCAGGTCGAAAATGACTTTTACCCATCTCAGTTCTACGGCTTTTCCAGTGGGATGGTTCCCATTTTGTAGCCCGGCTCTTGGCCTGGCACAAGAGGAAACGGATCTCTTGTAATTCCCCTTGGAAGGGAGATTTGCAATTCCTTCACGTCCAGGAAAAAAAAAATAATAAACCAAAAAACCCAAAACAAGAAAAAAGAAAAAAAAAAAACGAACCACCAAGACCCCCAAAATAATACTAAAAAATAAAAATAAAAACCCCAAAACCAACAAAAAAAAAAAAAAACCAACCAACCAAACAAACAAACAAAAAAAAAAAAAAAACACAAAAAAAGCCACGAGGCGTTTGTCCTTCCCCACGTGCGCGGGTGGGGAAGCTGCGACTTTGAACCCGCCGGGGCTGGGCTGTTGCTTGGCGATCGTTTCCAATCGCCGGGGGCAGCACCTGCTGCAGGAAAAGAGGGCAGGAAAAAAACACCTGCGGTGTCCCCGAGCTGTCCCGGCGCGGCTCCGGCTGTTCTGCAGGGCTTTTGTTTTCGGTGCCCGTTTTGTTAATACGTCGCCACCCGAAAAAAAAACCCAGCCCCTTCTTTTTGTGAGGGTGGCTTTGAAGTGGCTCCTCGCACGAAATAGCTTTTAAAATGGATAAAAACCCCGTTCACGGGCTCGGATTTTGCTGCTGCTGCAGCTGAGACGGAAATGATTTATTTCTCTGAAGGCTTCGATTTTATTTGTGCTTCCATCAAATCCCCTTTTGACGAGTTTATTTGCAGTGGTGAGGGCTGTGGAAATGATGCTTCCCATCTCTTCTTGGGCTGGATGGAGGTTTTTTGGGGGATATATTAATTCCTTTGTCAGAACCACAGAATGGTTTGGGTTGGAAAAGCCATCAAAGCTTCACCAAGTCCAACCATTTCACCACCACCAACCCTGTTCCTGCTGCATCATCCTGGAAAATTCCACATTTTTCTCCTTCTGTGTGTAGGGGGGTTTTGTTGGGAGAATAAACATTTCTTAGCAGGAGGAGGGTAAAATGCACTCGAGGCCAAAAAATGGGGGGATGATGATGGAGGTTCTTAAAGCCTTGAATGAAATATCCCATGGAATATTCCATTTTATGGGGCATCACGCTGGGTTGGGGTTGTTTGCTGGGGGGGCTTCACCCCCCTGGAAGGAGGAAAACATCACTTGGAAGCAATGGAGGTGATCACAGTGGATAAAATAACAATAAAGTTTGTCAGAATTGCTAAAAATATCAATGAAGTTGGTCAAATTGCTAGAAATAACAATGAAGGTGATCAGAATGGATAAAATATCAATAAAGTTGATCAAATTGCTAAAATAATCACGAAGGTTGTCAGAATGGATAAAAATAACAATAAAGGGGATCAAATTGCTAAAAATAACCATGAAGGTGATCAGAATGGCTAAAAGTAACGATAAAGGTGGTCAGAATTGCTAAAAATAACAATAAAGCTGATCCAAATTCCTCACGAGTGCTGTTTCAGCACTTCTGAGGGGGTTAGGCTGTGCTAGGCCAGGAAAATTTATTTCTAAATTAAAACAAAGGAGAAAACAAACTGGGAAATCACACAATCCACAGCTCCTGGAAGGCACAGTGTGCTGATTTCCCCAGAAAAGTTCTCTGTGCCACCCCATCCCCCTCATTCCCTCCATCCCAGGGCAGAATTTTAATTTTCCTCCTCAACCAAAAAAATTCTTTTCCCAGGAAATAAATAAATAAATAGATAAAGAAAGAAAGAAAGAAAGAAACAACCCCTGATCCAGCAGACTCTGTGTGTGTGTGTGTGTGAGAGAGAGAGAGAGCCCCTGGTTTTCCTCCCGGGGAGCTGAAGTTAAAAATTATTCAATGTAAAAATTCCTGGCCTGTGAAGCAGAGGCTCTGGACTGTACCAGGCAAAGATTTTCACCAGCATTCCCTCGCTTAGCCAAGGCTGAGATAACAGGCACTTGGTGGAATAAATCTCCACTTCCCAGATTCCATCTTCCACCTTGTTTTTTTTTTTTCTCTCCCCTCGCTTCCCAGTGGATGTTTGGCTGCTTTTCCCCAGGACAGCAGGGACAGGGGACGTTGTTTTGGGGTGTTTTCTTCGCCTTTGGATGAAGAGGAGGACGGGAGAGAAACAAGTAAGTGGTTGGGCTTTCTCCTCTCTCAGGACAGGAGTTTCTGGAGGGCCAGTTGGGTTGTGCTCTGCAGCGGTTTGGATGCGCTTTTCTGAGCGGTTCAGGGGCAACAAAAGGGAGGGAAAATTGAATTTTGAGACATTCAAGGTGAATTTGTTGCAACTCCGTGACTTCTAGAGGTGCTGATTAATGACGGAGAGATTCCAGTTGCTGACCTGTGCCTTAAAAAAGGTACCTGCAAGCCACTTTCTGGTGATTCCCCAAAATGCTCAGCCATGGATATAACTCCTTGAAGGGCAGAAGAGGGAATCACCCTTGGGAAAAATAAATAAATAAATAAATAAATAAATAAATAAATAAGACAAGCCACTCACTTTCTAATGTATTTATATTTTTGGAACCCCGGGGGTGGGACAGTGATTGATATTGTGATCACAGCCTGGCTGTTTTCCTGGGGATGGGAACTTCCACGGCTGGATTATTCCAACCACCAGCCTGTGAAAGCGTTTCCTGCTGGGAAGGAGCTCCCGGAGCTCTTGGGAAGTGGGAGCAGGAGATTTACACCCCGTGGGGAGCAGGTTTTGCAGGGAATCTTCAACCAGAGAGGCCTCGTCCCAAATTTCAGCTCTCCCTGGTGAGAGCAGAGCTAAAAAAAAAAAAAAAAACAAAAAAAAAAAAAAAAGTGTGGCTGGAAAGAGGGAATCTTTATTAAAATCTGTATTAATCTTTGTTTAAGTGGAGACGTAACACCCAGCTGAGACTGTGCCTCCCCAGAACTGCAGGTTATGTGATTTCCCATCATTGTTAGGTTGTTAGGAGATGATTTCCCAATGTTCTTTGATTACCTGAGTTTTTAAGCAGAGGTAAAAAGCGTGGAAAAGTTAAGCTGCAGGAGAGTTTCCAGCCTGCTGCCTGAAAATGAACTAGGGAATAATAATTAGGTACTATTTCCTTATTTTCTTTTAGGATGCTTTCTATATCTATGACAGCCCAAAAAGGGAAGGGAGATGATTTTTTTTTTTTTTTTTTTCAGAGATACCAAATCTTTGCCAAACTAGAATTTCAGGTTAAATTCTGGTTAATTCCACAGCAGAATAAGCAGGAGAGAAATGTGACTTTGGGCTTGAAATGCAATAATTGCAAAGAGTACAGCAGCAGGGGGGCTCCCTCTGGATCCCCAGCAGGGCCCAGGACACTCTCAAAGGAGCCAGGACTGTGAAAGATCAATTTATTTATTGCTGCCTGGGTTAATTTTTAATGTGGCAACAAATAAAAAACGATGCCCTGAACTTGCAGGACTCCATGAACTTCCATCCTTTCCTGTCTCCTCTCCCACTTCTGGCTGTGTCCAGGTTATTTCCAGGCAGGTTGTGCCACAACCTGCCCTCAGGTGTCCTGACCTCGCTGTGGCCTCCACTTGAACCAGGCTGGTGATAAAATAGCCTCAATTATCTGTCTGCACTGTGACATCAGGGAC
>NW_020957108.1:100210-105133 GCF_003031625.1 Empidonax traillii | reverse complement strand
CTCCATGAACTTCCATCCTTTCCTGTCTCCTCTCCCACTTCTGGCTGTGTCCAGGTTATTTCCAGGCAGGTTGTGCCACAACCTGCCCTCAGGTGTCCTGACCTCGCTGTGGCCTCCACTTGAACCAGGCTGGTGATAAAATAGCCTCAATTATCTGTCTGCACTGTGACATCAGGGACCTCTGCATGGCCAGGGCCAAATTCCCGCTGCAGGGAAGAAAACTTCGCTTTTTTTGGCCTCCTGGAGTTTTCTGAAGTGGTCAGATAAGATGATCCCCCTGTATTCTAGGTTATATGTTATATTTATTTATTTATTTATTTTTATATTTGGGATGTAACAGTAAATATTCCCAAAGAGGAGTGGATACAAAGCCAGAAAAGCTCTGACCCACTTCCCTGGAATCTGGATCAGGATTTTGGGGTTGGATCGGGATTTTTATTGATATCTACTATCACTTCTCTAACAAACAACCAACCAAAAAAAAAAAAAAAAAAAGAAAGAGTGTTTTGTTTTCATTTTGGCTGAAGGGAAAAGGAGAATTATTGCTAATGATTGACAGAGCACTGAGGGGGAAAATGGGAACACGTTGGAAAGGAATGTTTTCTGGGAGAAATCCCACTCAGGAGCTTTCTGACCTTGCTGGGGGTTTGCATTTGGGACCACAAAACCAGCAGCAAAGCTGGAGCCAAGGACAGGATCTCCTGATCCAACAGGACAGAAACGATCCCTGGCCCTGCCTCCTGCTACTGTTGGAAAGCCAGGGAGCAGTGGGAGAGCCCTGCTATTTGAATTCCTCCCAAACACCTCCCAGCTCTTTCTTCCCCTGATTATTTGGGGTTTCTCACCTTTTTTGATATTTTGCCATTAAAATTCAGCCCCAGGGCTTTGGGTTTGGTTTGGTTTGATGGTGTTTTCTCCTCCTCCCCCAGTGCAGAGTTTGCCTCTTTGTACCCAGAGCAGGTTGAATATTTGTCAGAGCTCCTCCTGGCAAAAGGCAAATCAGCAATGGGGACAGGGAAATTGCAGCTGGAAAGAGCAGTTGGGATGTTTAAAGGTGATACTGGTCTCTCTTCTCTCCATCTGGAACACAGATGAAAAGAAAAAGAAGAATATCTGTTGTGTGAGAGGGAACTTGCTGTGAGATTAACCTGATCATAAACCAAAATAACAAGGAATCAAAATGAGAAAGGGGATGCCCAGACAGGGAATTTTTAGTAGTTCTACTGTGAAATACTCTTTGTAAGCACCTGCCTGGGTCATGTAAACTATTGATATGACTCTATGTGTTACCTGTTTCTTCAGAGTCTCATTAGCCTTTTGGAGGAACTGCCAGCTCAGAATGTGAACAAACTCTTTATAAAAAGTTCACCTCTTTATAGAGATGCTCCATCCTTGAGAGAGGGGAGAACAATGGTAAAAATTGGGATGCCCAGGGGCCAAACTTGGATCTTTCTGTTAACGGGAAAGCTGGAATGCAGCAATATTTAATTAACATGTGGATTGTGTGTTATAACACGTGTATTGTATATTCTCTGAATCAAACAGGGCAGGATGAAAGTAATTGTGTGCACACAGATTTTTCTGGAATTACCAGCTTGCACTGGTTCCCATTTGGGAATAACTTCCCTCTTCCAGGAAATGCTGATGGCATCAAGGGTGTAAAGTTCTCCCTCTTGCATCCGTTGATCTGGACTTTAAGCACCCTTTGAGCTGTTCTGCTGCACCAATGGAATCCTTCCTTGCAGTAAAACCCTCCTGCTTTCCAAGTTTTAGGCAGATTGAGGGATGCTGCTCGTGGGTTTGCAGGAGGAGATGGTGTTGAAACAACTGATTTGCCCCCTCTCAGTCTGCCCTGAATCAGAAATGCTTGTTCTGCATGTCAGCAAGGAGCATAAATCCGGGAAAACAAGATACTTGAAGCACTTTATTGATTCCCTGCAGCCCCTGGTGGAGCTTTGGATTCTCTCATCAGCACACAGACAAACCAGGCTTGGCTCAGGTCTCTGGGGAGAGCATGGAAATTTTTATTTTGAGAGCTGAAACAGGAAAAAAAAAAAAAAAAAAAAAAAAAGGAAGCATTTTCCATCTCTTCTTACTCCCAGTTAGTCCATCCATGGGGAGAAGATCTGCAGGCCTTGGAGGGAAGAATCTGAGATGATGTGTTGTCCTTTGATCAGGTCAGGAAGCTTCAACCAAGAGGGTTGGAAGTCTGAGGTGTGGAAGAAGTGCCCCAGAGATCATTTTAGAACTTGTTGTTCTCTTTCTCCAGCATCCTTTTTTTTTTTTTCCTTTGTTATCCCAACTCCAATTTTCCACAGGTTTTAACCCCGAGTCAATTAGTCCAAAGCAAAAGAGGCTTTGGCTCCTGAGCAAATGGCCCTGAAAGCTGCTGAGGGTGCTGGAGATTTGCTGGATTTAGCAGCAGGATGAAGGATGTGCTGCAAAACCCCCAGGGAGAAAACAGCGGAGTGCTGGTGGGAATTTCTCCTCTGATTCTAAATGAAAACAGTTATTTCAGGGGAGCTGAGGGACCCCAGACTGTCTCAGCTCTGAAGTGGGGTGCTCATGCTAAAAACAGAGACCAAGAGCCCTGGTGTGATGGAGCTGCTGTGAAGGTGTGGGCAGGGATATGAACAGGTACAGGAGGGACATTTCTGCAGGAATCCTTTGCTAAAATTCCCTGGGATGAGAACAGAAGGCACAAATCTGCTCAGTTCCCTCCCAGTTCAGTGATATTTCAGTGTAGGTTTAAGGTTTACCCCCAGTTTCCCACAGAAAGCAGGAGAGGGAAGGCAGGTTTCCCACCATTCCTCATCTTTCCCCAGTCACTGCTCCCAGGAATCTTCCCCTCTTTGGAGTTCCAGGCAATTCTCAGTTTACAGCTCAGCTCTGCAGACAGCACAGTGTTTAACCTTCTTGCCCTGATTAGGATGGAACGTTAATTAACGCTTATTCCCTCCTTAATGTCAAGTGCTGCTGCCTTGTGCAAAAAGAGCAACGGGAACACAGTTCCAACCTGATGGTAATGAGGTTCTTCAGATGGAACCTTTGATTTCACCACCCTGATAATTCCCTGGATTTCTGTTAATATTCCAGCTCATTAGGTGCAGCTCTGATTTCTCCAGCCAGTTGCTTTGCTTGGAATGTAGATGCTAATAATGATCTCACCTTCTGTGAGGTGAGAAAGAATCCCCCAAGCTGAGTTTAGATTCGGTCCTGGCCTTTGGTCCCTTGTTATTCATCCAGTCCTACCCCCTCAATAAATCCAGTCAGAGGAGTCACAACCAGTGGATTTAACTGATAATCCCAGTGAGGGGTTAACGTGCTGTAGGTCAGATTTTTTTCCCCAGCTCAACCCAAACTGCCAGTGGATCCGGTTCCAAAGCTTCCTCCAGTTCCTGCACAAGCCCTGATTAAACAGGAAAAACCTGTGAATTGTTGGCTTTGAGTCCTGGGCTGAGGACAGGCTGCACTTGAGTGTCTCAGGGTTTCACTTTGGTCTCTAAAGCTTCAGAGGAAAGGGGAGGAGGGGGGGGAACACAAAAATCTGGGGCTTTCTAATAAAAGGGGGGAGATGTAATCTGTTTACAGCCTGCATTCCTCACGTTCCTTCCAGAGTCTGCTGCTATAAAAACCCTCAGTCCCACCTACAGCCCGAGTTCAGTGGAGCTGCAGAAAAGCCAAATCTTGCTCTGGAGGCAGATATGACATAATGGGTCTTATATTTAGACACCCAGCCCACTTAAACTGGGATTATTTAATGCTCTGAGCACATCCTGGGTTTCCTTCAGAGGGTGAGACAGGCAGGGACCCACCTTAGTTCCAAAATGCTCCTTTCCCCTGGTAAAGAAAAGTGGCCTGGGATGGCAATGCCCTTTTTGGAATACGAAGCACATTGAGGGGGGGTTGTTGTGGTTTTTTTTCCTTCTTTTTCTTCTTCTGTTTGAACGGGATGACTCAAACTTGGTGCAAATCCAAGGCAAAGAAAAGGTGCAGGGTGCCTGCCTGCTTAACTCCTGAGCTGCTGGGAACACCCTGGCTGCAGTTTGTTGTCCTGGTGGGCTTAACAGCACCTGCTTCCTCGGGTTTGCTTCCCTGGGGGTGCCTTTTTTAGGATCTTCAGGTATTTTCGTACAGGTCAGCCCACTGGCATCAACCAGCAGTGGTGTCCCAGCAGAATGTGGATCAGGAGACAGAATATTTGGAAATGGTTTTGGTGTGTGGGGAAGGGGCATCTCAACTTGCAGCTTGTCTGGAGCCAGGACTTTTCCAGCCACCAATCTGGATCAGCCACCAAGCCCTTGGGAGGGGGGAGAAATAGGTTTAAAGATTGGAATCTATATGACCAATGAAATTTATAAATAGATCATCTCCATTTCCAGTGAATTTTGCTTCTCCTGCTCCATTTAAGGGATATCTGAAAGATCAAAAACCCCAAACAACCCAAACCTCTAAAATCACCTTAACTCCTTTGCTTTCAAAGTCCAGAGTGTGTTTTGTCACAGGGGCAAAGAGATTAATTCCCACTTTCAGTGAAAGGACATAAATCACACACGTTTTCCTTGCCTTCCTGTGAGTATCTTCAGTTTTTCTTTGGGAAATCAGTGGCTCTAACAATTACCATTGGAAATCAGGGTGCCCTTTGCATAACTCAACAATAACATCCTGTCAGGTGTCTCTGAAACACGCCCTGTGTGTGAGTGTGTGGAAGAAAAGGCAGCAGAGCATCAGCAGCTGCCATCGGGGCTCGTCTTGAGCTCAGAGGAATCAGCATTTCCCAACCAAAAACCTGATTTCAATAGCGGGGGGGGCCTTGAACTGCAGCTTCCTCCTGTGCCTCTCAGCTCCTCTGATTTCATTTGCAAATGAAGGCACGAGCTCTGCCGGTGTTTGTTTGAATAATCAAATGCTCGGGAAAATGGT
>NW_020957108.1:96967-99529 GCF_003031625.1 Empidonax traillii | reverse complement strand
GGCTCGTCTTGAGCTCAGAGGAATCAGCATTTCCCAACCAAAAACCTGATTTCAATAGCGGGGGGGGCCTTGAACTGCAGCTTCCTCCTGTGCCTCTCAGCTCCTCTGATTTCATTTGCAAATGAAGGCACGAGCTCTGCCGGTGTTTGTTTGAATAATCAAATGCTCGGGAAAATGGTCTGAGTAGAACGGAGCAAATCCTCAAGGTGTTTAAAAACAAAACAAAACAAAACAAAACAAATCATAAGCAATTAAACAGAGTGAACCCCCCCCCTTGGATTCTGTGCAGCTCCAATCACCTTGTGTCAGTCGTGGCTGGTGCTCATTTCTTCCTGTTGCCTGACTTTGCCTTTCCCTTTTCCTTCACTGTTCCCTTTTACAGATCAAAAAGGGATCTCACGACCCTGCAGGGTCTGAGATAAAAGACACTTGTGCCCAAATCCTCACTGGAATTCCAGCCAGCTCCCAGTGATGATCCCAGCCCTACCAGGGCAAGGGAAGGACCACTGAGCTGTGACCTGTTTCAACAGTTCTTCTGCTTCAGAGAGGCACAGAGAGCACGTTCTGAGCTGTTAATTAAGCTGAACAATCATTCCCTGCCTTTATCTTATTTCCCTCTCGACTGTCAGGGCTGGGAAAAGACCTGGTTGTTTTAAAAGCTGCCCAGCTGTCCATGAGCGTGGCTGCCCCATCCCTGGGAATGCCCAAGGCCAGCTGGACAGGGCTTGGACCAGGAAAGTGTCCCTGTCATGGAGTGAGATGATCTTTGAGGTCCCTTCCAACCCAAACCATCCCGGGAGGTGGATGGTGGGGGGTGCTCAGAGCCACAGAGCTGCTTTGGGCATCTTCCCTGAGCTGAGCCGGTGTTTATCAGGCTGAGTAAGAAGGGGAGTGTTTAAAACAAGCCCTTTTGCTGCATCACTGCTGGAGGGAGTTCTTAGGAAGTGTTTTATGGGAGTGAGTGATCCCTGAGGCTGCAGCACGGGGCGGGCTGTGCTCACACAGGGTTCCACCAGGCAGGAGCCTCTCTCACTGACAGCCCAGCAGTGAATTGCTGGGTGGCTGGGAGGGCAGGCTGGGTTGGTTTGTGCTCCACATCCACACTCCAAGCTCTGGGTTCACCCTTTGCCTGCATATTTTGGGCTGCAGGGCTCACCCAGCGAGGTGGAGTTGGTCAAGGGTCGCCAGGCGGGGAAGGTGCCACTCGAGGTGCTGGTGGAACATCTGGTAAAACAGGCTCCCCAGGGGCAGTGGGCACGGCCCCCAGGCTGCCAGAGCTCCAGGAGTGTTGGGATAACACTGTCAGGGATTGTTGGGGGTGTCCTGGGGATGGACCCTTCCAGCTCAGGAGACTGGAACGGTGTCAGAGCCCCATGGAAGGGCTGGTGGGTGTCACTCAGCCCTGGCACAGCCCAGGCCCAGAGTTTCCCCAGTGCAGCCGTGCCTGGCACGCCCTGCCCAGCCCAGTGAGCGCTGGGGAGAACACCCAGCCTGGCATGGGGGCACAGAGAGGGTGCAGAGATAAGCTGAGGGTTAATGAGTTACCCAAAGGTGACGTAACCAGCTCGGGCTGGATAAATGTCTCACCACAGACACTTCTTCATTAGTCAGTCTGAGTGGAGATGACTCCCAGAGCTCCTCAAACTCCCTGGAAGGGGTTTTTTGGGTATTTTTTGGAGGCTGTCAGCCCTGGTTTTTTTTGGTGACTCATGATGTCACCTGACACTTCCTCCTTCACTGAGCTTTGCCTGCAAAGGGCCCATCCCACCCTTCCAGCTGACATCAGATCCGTGCCTTTCCCACCCTGTGGAGGGGGTTTGGGGTGAAAGAATTGCCTGGGAAAAAAAAAACCCAAACAATAAAGGCCTGGAATCAAAAATAAAAGAGAAAAAAAAGTAAGGGCAGGACTGACCAGAAAGGTTTGGGAGCAGTTTGGGTGAGTGGTTCACAAGGAAGAGAATGGGGGGGAGATCAATCCCTCCCTCCCCTTTTTTTTTTCCTCCCCCTTCAGGAAACAGAATCAGAGAATCACAGAATGGTTTTGGGTTGGAAGGGACCTGAAAGATCCTCTTGTTTGGGGGCTAATCCAGACATTCCTGTTTGGAGGGTTTTGCATCTCTGTGTGTCAAGGTGATGCTGTTCCGGAGGATGCAGGAACAGATAAGGACTGAAGTTTTAATGGAAGAGGCAGGAATAGATAAGGATTAATGCTGTTAGAGAGGATTCAGGACTCAGTCGGGCTGTCAGCCCTCTCCAGGCACAGGGGACTGTGACTCAGTTCACCAGCACAGAATTTGGTACCTCATGGGCAAGGCAAAAGATTTTTTTCCTTAACCTGCTCCCGTGTGGAAACGGGGTGGAAAAAAGGACTCTCCATCAGCAGCAAAACAAGGCTCTCCTATGCCAGCACTAATACCCAGCACAGTGATGTAAAAAAAGGGGGGGAAAAAAAAAGAATTATTGCTACCATGGGCTTGTCCCAAGGCTTGTTTTGCACAGAGCTGGGTAAGGCACAACCCAAACCCCCAGCCCTCACATACTGTAGCTTTTTTTTTTTTTTTT
>NW_020957108.1:94336-95926 GCF_003031625.1 Empidonax traillii | reverse complement strand
AGCTGAAAACGAACTGAGAGCGACTCCATCAATCAAGGTCATGTTCTCTCTCATTTTCAGGCGTCCCCTCGGTGATTTAAGCGAGTCCCGTTTGCCGCGGTGATCAAAGACATTTCAAGGCGTTTTTCGGGGCTTCCATCCCTGGGTTTGAAGGGGAGTTCGGTTCCCAAACACCGCGGTATTTTCTTGCCTCGGGGGGTTGACGTCTCCCGGGTTATGGAGCTTTCCAGCTGAAATCGTGGATGCTGGGGAAGGAGAAAAAGGAATCAGGGAGTCCCAAAACGCATTTTTTGAAGTTAGGGACTAAATTCAGCGAGTGACACCTTTTCTGTTTGTTTGGTGTTGTTGGTTTGTTTGTGGGTTTTTTTGTTGTTTTTTTTTGTTTGTTTGTTTTTTGTTTTTTTTAATCTGGAATTGTGCAGTTAAATCACATAAATGTCAGTGCAGACAGCAAGCAATGTCACATCTCTTTATGTGCCTTCATCCCCTTCCACCTCCCTGCCCAGAACTTCCCTTCATTCACATCTCAGGGGGGGCCAGGGAGAAATATTTTTTCCCCCAAAAGTCTTAATTCAAATTTAATTGGAATGGGCTCCAACAACACAAGTCGACCTGTGGCCTCAAATACATCCAAAAAGAAATTAAAAAAAAAAAAAAAAGAAAAAAAAAGGAGCATAAAATGATGACGTTTGCTCAGGAGCACCTTGACAAAAGAACATTATGTGACTTATTGGCAGTAATTTCTGTGCTGGCTGAGCATCCTGCAATGGTTGTACTGATTTCCAGGTGGGTTTGGGCTCAGCAGCAGCTTCTCCCAGGGATTGCTGTGTCCTTTTGCCTCCCCTTCCGAGGAGATTTGAGTTGGCTCAGCCCTGGGACAGTTGATAATCCCGGCCTGCCTTTGTTTTGAACCATCATCCCCTTTGCTGCTTCCCCTGCAAAGGAACAGCATCACCTGTGGACAGACATAGCGAGAAAAACACACCCCAAAACCTGCTGATCTGGGGGTTTGGCAGCAACCCTATCGAGTTTGAGTATTTGATCCATTAAAAAATAGGGAGAGAGAGCGAATTCAGCCACAGTGAGGCATAAACAGCCATGCTCTAGATGATTAATAGAATAAAACTCTCTCCTGCGGCTCCAAACTGCTGATCAGCTCCTCTGCCACTTCCAGGGGGGATTTCATGCTCACCAATGAGCTACAGGTTAGAAAGGGGAATTTTTGAACCCTTCCAGCTGATACAAATGCCAGTTTTTAGCCCTTGCAGCAGCACAGAGTTCTGTGAGCAAAGGGCACAACCTCTTAACCTGCTGGTGGTATTTATTTCTAAATTTGGTGCACGTACTGTGGGAGTGTTTGTAAGCACTGAAAGTGCTTTGTAAGCACAGAAAATGCTTACAAATAGTGCTGAAAATCACCAAATAATTGGAGTGAAACTGCCAGAAACCGATTTTTGTCCATCTGGGTGGCAAATATTTGCTTTGCCTCATAACTCTTCGGTTCTTTTAATCACAGTTACTTTCATTTCAGCATCTCCCCGTTCTACACATGCAATGAGGTGTCTCTTGAATTTCAGTTTTAGGTGCATT
>NW_020957108.1:80957-94275 GCF_003031625.1 Empidonax traillii | reverse complement strand
AAAATCACCAAATAATTGGAGTGAAACTGCCAGAAACCGATTTTTGTCCATCTGGGTGGCAAATATTTGCTTTGCCTCATAACTCTTCGGTTCTTTTAATCACAGTTACTTTCATTTCAGCATCTCCCCGTTCTACACATGCAATGAGGTGTCTCTTGAATTTCAGTTTTAGGTGCATTCAAGGAGGAGCAGCAGCAGGTTTGGAGCTGGTCTGGTGCAGCGAGCCAGGGCCAGGGTTATCGAGGCAGGGTTGTATCTGATGTTGACTCATCCAAGGAGCTTCCTGGCTCGGCCAACACCCTTTCCTACCAATGCCCTGGTGGGAAGGATGATTCAGAGCCTGCTCAGAGGCAGCTGCTGTGCTGGGAACGCTGCTGCTCCAGTGCCCTTTCCATAGGGGCTCCCCTGGAGGGAGCCAGGAGGGAGAGGGGACGTGCTGGGACTCGCTGGGTTGAGGCGCCTTCCAAAGAAGTGGTTGTTTGTTCAAGGATGGAGAGTAAACCAGGAAATTCGGAGTTGAGGACAGAGTTGAGTTTTTCCTGATTTGAACTGCCCCTCCTCCCCCAAAAAATACCTGGAGAAAAGGAGGCTCAAGGGAGGGGGAACTTCTGACTCTGCAACTTCTTGATCGAGGGGAGCTTGGGCTTTGTTCCCAGGGAACGAGGGACAGGAGGAGAGGGAACAGCCCCAAGCTGTGCCAGGGGAGGGTCAGGATGGACATCAGGAGGAATTTCCTCATGGAAAGGGTTGTTAAACACTGGAAGGGGCTGCCCAGGGAGGTTTGGAGTCCCCAGCCCTGGAGGTGGACACGATCAGCTGCACAACCCTCGCTGCTCCGGGGCAAGGAAAGGGATGTGTTTTCCCTCCCTTGTATTTTTTCTGTTCGGTCTTTTCCCAGATTTCTCTGGGTTTGACCCCCTCCAATACCCACCAGATCCTTGCAGGGCTTGCTGTAAGCAAAGTTCTGTGGGATTTGCTTGTACCATCTGCTTTATTAACTTGGGAAATTAATGACAAATCAGATGAAAACAGGCTCTGTGTCTCAGCTTGGCTCACACACATAAACTGTTTGGTGCCACTTTACATCCCTGTTTTCCCGACTAGGGAATTTCTAGAGTTTCAGAACTGTTGCAGTGTTAACAGTGATTAGTTTTGGAACTAATCGTTATCCTTGTTTATCTGCCTGCTCAGATCTAATTAAGGCAGAGGGGAAAATGCCCTCAAAAGACACACTTGCAGTCTGGGAAATATGATAATTCTTGTAAGCAATGACCAAAACTATTAACCTTAAATAGTCCACGTTGGAGAGCAGATCCTTCATTAGGTGGAGACGTAAAAAAAAAAGCTGCCCTGAATAGGGAGAGCAGTGGAATATTTGGTTTAATTGATACTTTCATGGGCTGAACTCTGAGCAGAGTTAAAAGCTCTGCGACCCAACTTCACCCAGAGATTGGTGTTTGCACATGTTCCTTCCCTGCCAGTGGTTTGGGTGTGATGTGTGAAACAATAAAGGCCTGGAATCAAAAAAAGAAAGAGAAAAAAAAAAAAAAAAGGTCTGGAATCAATTCCCTTTGCAAGCAAGGGCAGGACTGACCAGAAAGGTTTGGGAGCAGTTTGGGTGAGTGGTTCACAAGGAAGAGAATGGGGGGGGAGATCAATCCCTTCCCCTTTTCCTTCAGGAAACAGAATCAGAGAATCACTGAATGGTTTTGGGTTGGAAGGGACCTGAAAGATCATCTTGTCTGGGGGCTAATCCAGACATTCCTGTTTGGAGGGTTTTGCATCTCTGTGTTCCCAACTGGTCCCTGTGAAACATCCAAAAATCCCCAGATGGTGGGGAGGTTTCACCACCCCGATTTTTTCTACCTGCTGACTTCGGTTGCTCTTAATATAAAACCTTTCCAGGACAGTAAAAAACAAGTTAAGACAACATGTCTGGCTTCTTCTGGGAGCAGGAATGTTTGATGGGCCACTGGAGCTCCCCACACACACCAAAAAGCAGAGCTGACCCCACCACTCAGGACCTGCTGCAGCATCTGGTGAGAAAATCAGATGCCACTGATGGGATGATCCAACTTCTCCGAGCAGTTCTCATGAGAAAAAAACCTCCCTCTGAGCAGGCAAAGCCCAGTCTGGAACAGCAGCAGCAATGTGGGATGTTGTTTAGAGCTCAAAACGAAGTGATGGGGAAGTGGAGATTTATTTGAGAGCTGATAAAATGGTGCTTTTCACTGCCTGGTTCGGCTCTGCCGTGGAGCTGTGTGGGTGATGGCCAGCATGTCCTGTTGCAGCAACATGAAGGGGTTTATTTCCCAGAATCCCAGAATATTTGGTGTTGGAAGGGACCTCTGGAGTTCACCCCTGGAGCAGGTGTGACAGAAACACATCCAAGTGGGGTTTAAATGTCTCCAGAGAGACTTTAAAAAGACATTATTTTACATATTATTTACATATCATTTAATACTCATATTTTGATATTCATTTTGCATTTTTATTATTTTGACACGAGGGTGTTGGTGACTCCAGCAACACCTTATTTAACTCCTTTATTGGCCAAAGCTGCTGCTCTGCTGTCAATTTAATGCCCTGCCCATCTGTTTGGTGTAAAAGGAAAAGCAAAGCAGATAAAACCCCATCCCAGAGCTGATGTGAAGCTCAGCCCTCCTCCCCTCCCCAGTAATCACATTATTCACCAGGATGGAAAAAAAGGGGTTGGTGTTAATTCCCTCCATTATTCCCACACCTTGTAACCCTCCTGCCATTTCTTGGCCTTTGGAGACCAATTATTGGAGGTGTTGCCAGGGGTGGGAGATGGGGATCAGGGCTGGAGGCGGCTCCTGGAGCCTTGAAAGGTGCAAAAACAGGGGTTGACCCTTTGTGAGCCCTGGAGGATGGAAATGGGGGGAGCTGGGAAGTGTTGGGAACGGCCTGGGCTGAGTCTCATGTACCTGATATTCTATGATATTATATATTTTATATATTTTACATATTATATATATCTTTTTATTGGAGGATATTGTAGGATATTATATGATTTACAGGGTCGTGTCTGGGTGGGCCCTGCACTGACCCCAGAAAATTCAGGCTCCAGTTGATCTGTGCCCATGCAGGGAAGGATTGCCTGGTGTTTTCTCCCTTCCATTCCTCCTGATTTGTGTTATTTTCCCTTTACAAGGCCCTGGAACCCCCCTGGTTGAGTTGTTTGGGTTTTTTTTATTGCTGTACCATTTGGCATTCAAATACCTGCAGTCAGTGCAGCACCTGTGGCTCTCCTCATTTGAATTATCCACTCAAAGCTGATCTGCTTTGGAAATGTGCTTTTTTCCTCCCTGGCTTGTTGGCTCTTTGGGGTCCAGATGATGTGATGGAGCTGCAGTTTTTGGTGCTGGAGTTGTCCATCACCCACAATTTACTGGGGAGGAAGCAGGAGCTGCTCCCAAGGACTGCAATTAACGTTCCAGCTTTTAAAATCTCATTTTAATCCTGTATAATTTTGTAAGGAGCTGGAGAACTGGGTGTATTCTTGCACATTTATAGCTGTGATTTTGGTCTTTTTTCGAGTCCTGTGTCCTTTTATTTCTTTTACTACATCCCTGAGGATGAGACCTGATACTCCTTGGCCTGGGGGTGCCCTCAACTTAAAACTGTGTGAGGCAGAGACAGAGACACAATATCAGGTGGTGTTTTATTCCCATTTTACAGCTGACACTGCTCACAGGCTGCAGTCAGGCCTCTGCC
This sequence comes from Empidonax traillii, assembly GCF_003031625.1. NCBI lineage: Eukaryota > Metazoa > Chordata > Aves > Passeriformes > Tyrannidae > Empidonax > Empidonax traillii. Next base: position 90,537 of record NW_020957108.1, on the reverse strand, counting down.
AGAGAGGAATCATCAGGATAATTGAGCAGCCAGTCAAAATTTGGGGGGAGTTTTTCCACACTCCAGCGTGCAAAGCAGGTCTGGAATCACCTCAGCTGCTGATATCTCCTGGCTTTTTTTTATTATTATTTATTTATTTTGTATATATTTTATATTCTATGTGGCTTTGGCACCTCCTGTGCCTGCCACCCCCCTGCCACGTGGGATTTGCATGAGTAATTCCTGACTTTTGTTTCTCGAGCAGGTGGCCCCGACACACCCTGATCTTTGTTTTCCCCTTGCAGACAAGTTCGGATCAAAGTCACGGCAGAGTCTTGACAAACTTCACCAAGTTCTGTCACCACCTGGGCTTGGTGTTCCAAACCCCCTGTGCCTGCCCCAGGAATTGTAAAGGAATTGTAAAGGAATTGTAAAGGAATTGTAAAGGAATTGTAAAGGCATTTTTGGGCTGAAGGAGCTGTGTGTGTTCTCTGGGACGATTCTGACTGACCCTCCTGGACACTGAGCAGGAAAGATGAGTCACTGCACACCCCAAAACAGGCTGTGAAATTCAGGGTGAGGAGATGCAACAATCTGACATCTGAGGTCCCTACCAACCCAAACCATTCTGTAACTCTCTGATCAAACACATGAGATGAAGCCTCACCTCAGCACGAAGCCACTTTTCCTCACCTGACTGAGGGAAATCAAACACGGGGTGTGTGTTCAGCCCAACCCAGAGGGATAATTCCTGCAGGAGAAAGCAGCACTTTGCCTGTCTAATATATATATTTATTTTTTCCCCAGCCATACAGGGTTTTTCTCAGCAGTCAGTGCTAAATGCAGGGGGTTAATCAGGGTGTTGGATCTGTTGTTTCAATGCTGTTTTCATGGTTCACAGAGGGGTTTTTTATTATTATTTATAAAAATAAATATATGGGATATATTTATTATTAAATAGAAATGTAGTTATAAAAATAAATAAATGGAGTATCGATAGAAAAATAAATAAATGGAATATCAGCATCAACATGGATAAATGGAATACCAATGTCAACAAAAAATCAATGGAATATCAATGTCAACAAAAAAAATCAATGGAATAATAGAAAAGCTCAAGTTACTCATGTATACAAATATATATATATATATATAATGTACAGTATAAACTGTATAATATATATAAATGTAGATTATGTATATTTTATATATACAAATGTCAGTATCAAAATGTGCAAGTGACCTCTGTGTGCTCTGCTTTTTTTGTCAGGATAGAACTGAACCTGCCTGGAAGGATGACCATGAGATGGGCAATTCCATATCATTGCAACCTTGGAGGAAGAAAAACATTTACCACACGTGAAGAAAATGTGAGTAACTGCAGAAAAACAGTGGGTTCTTGGAATCGTGGGCTCCTGGAATGGTTTGGGCTGGAAGGGGCCTTAAAGCCCAGCTCGTTTCACAGCAGGGACAACCTTCCACTAGGCCAGGATGCTCCAAGCCCTGTCCAACCAGGAGCAGTGGAACACAGAGAGTTTGGAATTGCAGTGGGGCAGATGGACCAAAAAATGGGAATATCCTCCATATGGCTGGAACTGGGAATGAGAGGAAACAGGGAAGGCTGAAATCAAGTCCCTGTTTCTCCAAAGGGTGTTTTGCTCTATAAAAAAGAGCCAAGGCTTTACAAGTTCCAGGTGCGATGTTTAGGACAACAATGCAACGCAAGCACCAAAAATCAGGAGACAATGAGCACCTTTAGAATTTGCTCCGCACTGAGGAGAGTGAATGGATCCCTGTGTGTGGTCCCAGGTGTGCTGGGAGAGGAAGGCTCAGCAAAGCCTTTTTAACCTGGCAGAAAGGATGAAAGGGAAGTGTTGAGCAAGGCTGTGGCTCACGGCCTGAAATTCAATTTACGGGCGAAGGAAGTGGCCAGAGGTAATTGTACCAGAGCTGGGGAGCTCTGGGTGGCTGAACACACCTTTCCCGAGGGCAGTGACAAAATACCTGCTGTCCTCAGCGTGAACAGGTTTGACTTCAGTGGCAAACACCACCTGAAGTGAGTAAACTCTGAGATGGGCAGATCTTTTTTTCGGCCGCTGATCCAAACCCCGCCACTTTTATGGTCTGTTCCGGCCGTTGGAGCCTTCTGTGATCTGTTCTGGGTCCTGCACAGCAGGACTCTGCTCCCTCTGGGGTGCTGTAACCCTACTCTGGGTGCAATCTGCAGTCTGCACGCTCTCAGGAGTGAAAATTGCCCCCATTGTTCTGGGCTTTGTGGGTGTTTACGCTGTAATTCACCGCCTCGATCTGCAGCAAACCTGTTTTTTGAGAGCAGACCTAATGCGGGAGATTGTTCAAAAGGGAAGGTGTGTCTGGCTGATTAGCTGAGTTGAAGTCACCCGACCCTGAGCAAATAGTTCCTGACCTGAATTTGATGTGAGCTTTTATTGACTCAGTACAGAAACCCTCAGCTGGGGCTGCAGGAGCTGGGCTGGAACCACGGCCTCTCTTGGGGAAGGGGAGTTTTACAGAAGGGCTGATGTCAGTCGGTGTTGGTGACTCTGCTGTGAGGTCACCTTCCCCTCTGTGGACTCGCCACCCTGCTGGGTGCAGGGTTTGGGGAAGCAGCTCCACACAAAGCTGCTGGGAGGGGCGGGAGGAGGAAGAAGGTGCTCGCTGAGGTGTTACCTGGGCAGGTGACTCAGAGGAGGCCACGCCACGGGCTCTGCTCTCTGCAGAACCTGAGTGCTGAGTCTCCTGTTCCTGCTCCCCGCTGGCACCGGGCCCTGGGGCAGTTCAGGGCTGGATCTGCTCTGTCACGCCATGGGAGGTGGGAGATCTGCTCCACTGAGCGAGCCCGGGGTGTGTTCGGGTCGGAAACCAGGAAGGAATCCTTGCCTGGCACAGGTTGGGCAGAGAAGCTGTGGCTGCCCCTTCCCTGGAAGTGTCCCAGGCCAGGCTGGAGCAACCTGGGCTAGTGGAAGGTGTCCCTGCCCGTGGACTCCTTGACCTTCAAATGCCACCTCCAACCCAACCCATTCCATGATTCCATTGGGATTGAAACCCTCCGAGTGTGTGGGCAGAGGTGTTGACAGTGCAATCCTGTTGCCCAAGAGGTTCTTGATTACATATCAAGCAAGTCTGGGGGGGGAAAGGGATCACTGTTGGCCCAATAAAATGATATAATTTGTGGGTGGGGAGAAGCAAACGAGATTAATGGTCAAAGGTTCTTTGGGCTGTGACAGCAGGAAAAGCTCTCGAGAGGCAAAGAACATGTAAACCAGTCCTCTTTCTCTCCTGGTTGTGACTGGAGCAGATTAAATTAGATGAGATCTTTGGGGTGGTCTGGCTCTAACACACAGTCTTGGGGCTGGTGGAATTTGTAGATTTGTGCTGCTAAAACAGGCACAGTCTCCTTTTGTGGAATGGTGTGTTCTGTGGGTGCTGTTGGACTGCTCAGCTCCAGGGCCACGAAATAACGCAAGGAGAGCACTGCCAGGGGCCTCACTGGGCTTTGCATTCAGGACCCTGACACATTCCAAGGGTGGATTAGCTCCCAGAGCTTCCCAAAGCTGCCCAGAACCTCACTGCATTCCAGAAAGCATCACCTGAAGAACACAGGTCTGTGTGAGGGTGAATTTTGAAGACAAGGGGAACCGAAGGTGCCTGCCAAGGGACAAGTGCTGAACAGGATGGAGCTGTTGACACCTCGCCTTCCACAGCCACTCCACTGCCATGGCTGGGACACAGGAGCAGTTGCTGGGCCTGTCTGACTGTACTGGAGATTAGCAGGGCAGGGAAACACCTGCTGCCACTTCACTGATCCAAGAGGAAACAAAAGGCAGGCAAGGCAGGGCCTGAACAACCCGGGATTGGGTGAAAACTAATCCGCACCTCCAGACTGGCAGTTGGCAGCCAGAACCCTCAATTTAAAGCAGCTGAGAGCCCCAAACTCTTTAGATCTAAAACCTGGCTGCCACCAAGATGAAAGGCTTTGTTCCACACGCCTCCCCCCTTTTTCTTTTCGCTCACCTGTGCCCAAAGGGGAAGCGGGCAGGTGGGAATTCAGCAATCCCAGATGCTGCTCTGTGGGACAGGCAGGGAGGAGGGACAGACTCCTCAGCCAGAAGGAAAGGGCAGAAACTTTCTGCTCATTGTTTAGGAGCTCAAAAAACCCCCTTGGGAGTTTAAAATCCCCCCTCTGGCTTTACCCCAGAGGAGGATGGGGGGGGGGGATGGATGAACAGGACTCACGACCACAGCAAAGGCTTCAGTTCAGGTGTGGGATTGAAATCCTTGGAAAGAAGGGAATGGGGGGCTTTCAGTGAGGGGCTGGGGCTCAGCATCTCTGCAAAGCAAGGTCTCCAGGGAGGGGTTTTAAGTTGCAGGCTCAAAATCATGTGCTGGGTCCAAGATCATTTAAAAATGTGCTCATTCAGAAATGTGATTTAGCACCGTTTAAGGACAGTGACATCAGGCTCTTCTTTGCCCTCTGTTTGCTTTGGAACAGGGATGCTCTTCCAGCTGAAAACAAGAGATACACAATCCTGCCAACCTCCAGGGATGGGGGGAAATGGGATGCTGAGGGCTCTCCTGGGGCTCCTCAACACTGTGTTGCTGTGGTTTGTGTGTGTGATCTCATCTTTCACTTGTGCTCTGAGGTCTGGCTGGTTGGCTGGGCCGGCCTTGAAAGACTTAAGGTTATTAAATATTGAGGTTAATTTTGAAGGCTCTAAGGTGACAAAACTTTCTGGGTGCAGATAAACCCCGAACAGGCTGGGTTGCCTTCCAGCAGCTCCAGGGGTTGAGCAGAGAGGTGGGAGGATGAGGGAGGTTTGAGGTGATGCAGGAAGGGATGCCAGAGGGGATAGCCCTGGGATGAGAGGAAGAAACACCTCTGTGGGTCTGCACTGCTCTGACCCCTTCCTGGGAACAAAGAATTGGGATATTGGATCAGACACCCCTGTGGGTTTCAATAACCACAAAAATGAGCATTTTTTTGGTAGGAAGTGTAATAAGTCACACATTAATCCTTGCAAAGATGAACAAATACGTAATCAGGTCTCCATGGGGCTTTTTAAAGTGCAGAGCCTGCCCCTTCAGCACAAACACATCGTTACCAGGAATGAAACCTCAGGGTTGATGTTCCAAGATCAGAAAGCCCTTGAGAGTTCTCATCTCTGCAAACACCAGAAAAAGATCTGGTTACTATTTCTTTATTAGAAGAGAAAACTCAAGTGACCAGATGCTGATAAGGCACAGGTAGGAGTTGGATGGCTTAGTCATCTGCTGTGTTATGTACCCCATGAAACGCTGCTGCTGCTTAATGTTCCTGCTCTGTAAATCATTCATTGAAAGCTTGGGCACCCCTGAGGTCAGCCAGGATATTATTTATAATCTAAATATGTGACTTCAAGCAAATCCCTCCAGCTCTCCTCATCTCCCCATTCAACTCTTCGGATATAAAACAATTTACTTCTCCAAAATACTGGGGGTTAGGCTTGTCCCAGGCACAGATTTTGTGCCTTGGAGCTGCAGCTGCAGGAATTGGAGCTGAAAAGGAAGAGGCAGCTGCTCAGAAGCCCTGCTGGTCCTAGAACTGACCTGCCCAAAACTGGGGTCCCCTGGCAGGAGGACTCAGTCTCACCCAACTAAAGGTTGCCAAGGCCTCCCTTGAGTTAGTTCTGAGGACAAGTTGTGTTTCAGGGGAATTCTTCTGCCAGCTGGGCCAATTAGCAGGATGATTTGTTGTTTCATGATGAGCTGCATCTTCCATGGGAAATACTGAGTGTGTTTCCTTCATAACAAGGAGAAAACATCTAATTTGTTTTTCTATTTTCATGGCGCTGATGAGAACGTTCCGAGAGCTCCCTTGAAAGGGGGTGATTCCAAATATCCATCAACATTTAGAAAGCCACTGGTTTAATTATTTTTAAAATTCTTTTGTTTGAAATGTCCTGTTACTAAGCACACTCTCCTACTCTCTGAGTCACATTCTGGTTGACTGGCCAACCAACTGGCTTTTAACGTGTCAGTTCAGCAAATTGGTTTGGAAACTGGAAGGTGGAATTTGGTTTGCAGCAGGAGAGTCTGGGGGGGTTGGGTGTTGATTTTAAAGGGAGTGAAGAACAACCTTGAACTCTTGGTTGCCCGTAGGCAAATGTCAAGGGTGTGGAGCTGGGGGTGGACAAGAAAAGGCTCTGGGGAGACCTTGGAGCCACTTTGACTGCCTAAAGGGTTCACAGGAAGGCTGGAGAGGGCCTTTTTGCAAGGACAAGGGGAATGGCTTTAAGCTGAGAGTAGATTTAGGCCAGATATTGTGAAGAAATCCTTCCCTGGGAGGCCCTGGCACAGGCTGCCCAGAGAAGCTGTGGCTGCTCCATCCCTGGGAGTGTCCAAGGCCAGGTTGGAGCAACCTGGGCTGGTGGAAGGTGTCCCTGCCCATGGCAGGGGGTTGGAATGAGATGAGCTTTAAGATCCTACTCTGGGTGCAGGGGGTTTGTATTTGGGATCGCAAAACCAGCAGCAAAGCTGGAACCAAGGACAGCATCTTGCGGACATCATCCAACAGGACAATCCATAGGGCAGAAGTGATCCCTGGTCCAGCCACTGCCTGCTGCTGTTGGAAAGCCAGGGAGCAATGGGAGAGACCTTTAAAATGGTGGGGAGGCCCTGGCACAGGCTGTGCTGTGGCCGCTCCATCCCTGGGAGCGTCCAAGGCCAGCTTGGAGCAACCTGCGACAGCGGAAAGTGTCGCTGCCCGTGGCAGGGGTGGAACTGGATGATCATTAAGATCTCTTACAACCCAACCACTCCATGACACACAGTTAGAGCTCAGAAACCCCCTGAGTGAGCTCTCAGTGCATGCCCAGCCTTTGTTAAGCCGGGGCAGGGCCCTGGCGGAGGCCGAGCCGGGCTCGGGCAAAGCCGCAGCACGAGGCGGTTTCTCCGGGGCCGCTCCCCAAGGCCAGGACACACCTGTTGGGAGCCAGGGAGCCCCAGGATTGGCTGGGCAGGGAATGCACCTGCGCAGGGAGGGGTGAAGGGCTCCATGTAAGACGAGCCTTAGACGCTCGCCCGTCTCTCTCCTCAATCGCGGCTTAAACAAGCAACACGGCGGCGGCTGCGAAGGGAACCGCGCTCGGCCGAGCCCTTTCCTTTGGTTCTATTATTGTTTTTTTTTTTAATTATTTTTATTTTTTTTTCCAAACTCTCAGTCATTAACACCGTGTGGCAGTGTGTTGTTTTTCCAGGTACAGTTGTATTTTTGCTCTCCGTTCGCTCGGTGTGAGTTTTTGGCCGCCGAGCTCGTCTCTGCCAGGACGCGGAAGGTGAAAGGTCTCGCGTTGTCGCTCGTGCCGGCCTTTTTCTAACCCATCTTGGAGGCTGCTCTTGGTTTGGGAGAAGGTGGTTGTGCTTCCAGCACTGAAGTGGCTTGGTGTTGTGGGTGTTCTTGGTTCCTGGTAAGCCAGAGTGTCCAGGTACTGCGTGGGGGAAAAAAAGGGATTTAAGTAGCGCGAAGAACGACTTATTAATGCCTTTCCTAACTGTCCATCGATATCCTCCTCTCCGCTCAACTCTCTGCAGGGCTCTGTCCTCTTTTCTCTTCCTCCCTCTTTCCCCCCAGGTAGATTAAAGAGGGTTTTTGTTCCACAGATCAGGTTTTGTCTGCTCAGTTATGGGGGAGGGGGAGCTCGGCACATGAATTCAAACTGTTCATTTTACAACTGGCCAAACCAGTCAGGGCAGGTAAAAGCAGAACCAAGGAGCTGAATAGGAGGGAGTCGTGGGGGGAAAGCTGGTTTCACCCAGATGTCCTGGAGAGCTTGGAGGAAAAAAAAAGAGAAAAGGAAAAAAAAAGGAGAGGAATCTTTAAAAAACCTCATTTAAAATTCAAAGAAAATGAATGTAAGATGAGCGTAAAATTTAAGAGGCCTCTCTCCAAAGGGAATATTTGTATTTAAAAGAGGGTTTACCAGCTTTGGTGCTGCCAGTGAGGATTGTAAATGCGAGTTTGCTGTCGGCTCCTTTTCAGTCTTTGAGTAACGATCCCCATGTTTCAATTAGTTTTTTAATTAACCAACGTTCCGACATGTTTTATTGCAACTGCAAAATTTTGGGGTTTTTTTCCCCTGCTGCTCTGGAGCCCAGACTTGGTGGCCCAGCCCAGGGTGCTGCCAGTGAAGGAGACAGATTTGGAACTTCTTTTTTCTTGTCCCAACCCAGGGGGGAGGCGAAGGGAAGGTCTTGCCCTGCCGGAGCCGCCGCTCTGCGCTCACGGCAGGAGGAGCCATTTTGGGTTGGTTTTGTTTATTCTTTTCTTACCTGAGGCTTTTTCTTTCCCCTTTTTTTTTGGTTTCTTTTTTTTTTTTAAGGCTTACCTTCACCCTGGTGCTTCTCCCAACCCTGACCTGGCACCGAAGCCAGAGGAGGGAGGACAAAACAAAGCTGGTTTTGCCTCATTTTTTTTTTTGCTTTTTTTCCAAGCGTGAAGTTCTGGCCGTGGGTTGGAGGCATCCACCCTCCTGGAGGATGAGGAGGCACCTAAAAAAAGCCCCTTTTCTCCTCTTTTTGGGGTTCCTTTGGCACTGGGAGGCCACGCCGGTGGGATAATTCGGGCGGGAGGCGTTTGGTAAGCTGGCGGCTCCTCCTGCGATTCCCCTGCCCGGATCCAGGAAGAGGAATTTTGGAGACGCTCAGGGAGTCAGCAGAAAAAATGTTTGCTCGCTCCTTCCCTCCACTCCCTCGGGTGAAAACCACCTTCCAGAAACTTCTGCGGGGCGCAAAGGTGGAAATTATCCCGCATTTCGGCCCCCTAAGAGTTTCAGGGGATTCCAACTTTTCCCGGGAGGCAAAGCTTGTCCCAGTCTAAGGGCTCTTGGATTTATTTCATTTTAAGGCCTTTAATGACTCTCTCCTGAAGAGTTCTGCCAGGAATCCAGGAAATATCACCAGTTTATTCCCCCACCTTGTTTTCAGTGCGCTGAATCCCTAATTTAGGGTTGTTTTTTATTTGGATTTTTTTGCCTCATAATCGCAAGTCTTTGAATTCAGGTGGCTTTGCTTTGATGAAAAATGTGATTTAAATATTATTTGGCTTTATCCCAGAGTCTTCTGTAACGAAAGATCAGTCTCATGGCTTGATTCAAGCAGCATTAATGTAAGGGAATCACGTGCTGCTCCCTCTGCCCACAAACACCAAAATAATAAATTTATCGGCAGGACTAAAAGTTAAAATTGAAATTGGAAAATTCAGGAGTGGGTTCAGCCTTTTTAACTGATATAATAACTTTAATTTTTGAGCTTATTTCAGCTTGCAAAGAGGGGGTGGCTGAAGTGCCCTCACAGAGCTCGAGGTGTTACGTGATGAGGCTTTTGGAAGCAGCTTTGCTTTAGGGGTGTCTAAATCACTCTCAGAATTCATCAATTATTAGCTATTATTAAGTATATTATTAGCTATTATTAAGTATATTATTTAGCTGTTATTAACTCTTGAAGTATTTTATTATTACAAATCATTGCTGAATAAGAGTTTGGGCTGTTAAGACAAATGTGGCACCTTCCAGGGTTCCCTGAGAGCTGGAGGTGACCCTAAATTCTG
>NW_020957108.1:59592-78003 GCF_003031625.1 Empidonax traillii | reverse complement strand
AGTTCCTTCCGACCAAAGAGGGAATCAAAAGGCATTTTAAATAAAAACATCCCATAAAATGACCCTCAGCCCCTTTAAGCTGATTTTTATGAGTTTGTTTTCCTGCCTCATGGTAAAAAAAAAAACAAAACCAAACCATTAATTCACTGGGCTCAGTTCTGTGATGATAAAAGCTCCATAAAAAGCTCTTTATTGGGTGTTGGGTATTTATAAAATCTCAGCAGAGCTCAAAGTGTGCTGGTGGTCTTTTTGCCTGCTAACACAAGCAGAAAATCATCGCATTTTTGGCCCTAGTGCAGGTTTTCCTTAAATTCACCGCCTGTAAGTCACTCCTGAAACTTGTTTTATACAGAAAGTATCTCCCATGGTGCTACTGGGGGGAAAAATGATGACCCAGAGGCTCTTTCTGTAGTTTATGATCTATTATTTGACAGCATTTTGGCAAACCAAACAGATTATCACTGCTATTTTAATACATTAATTATTTTAAAGCCCTGTGAAGGACCTAACTCTCTTTGAAAACCATTTCCCAGTGATTTTTTTTTCTGTTCCAATGCTAGATTTTAATACTTTTACTCCTTTTCTTTTTATTATTTTTTAAAGAAGCCTCATTTTCCTTGCCCGGCCCGATGATGGATGGGCCCGTTAAGTGAGACAAAGTTTGGAGAAAGCAAATTCTGCAGGCATTGTGAGGCTCAGTAATGATTAACACGGCACTGGGGCACAGGGATTGTTTGGCACAAGTGCATTACACAGCTCAGAAATATGTGCCTGGCTAATTATTGGGGCACGTTCCCGTTCCCAGCTTGGACAGGAACCCCGTGCAGACATGGGGGGGGACTGGAGTTTTAGGAGGTTTTTTGTTGTTGCTGGGGGTTTTAAGGGTTTTTTTAATGGGTTTTTTTGCTGTTTTGGGGGGTTTTGGAGGGTTTTAGGGGGGTTTAACCCCAGGGACGGGTTGGAGGGGTTGACTCAACCCTAATTTGGCTCTCAGGGAAGTCAGTTCAGGACGAGGATCAGTGGCTTGGGATGCAGTGCTGAGACACTGGTGGAGGTGGTGGCTTTAGCTGGTGCTGTGGGTGATTTCTGGTGTGCTGACAACACTCTCTCATACTCTGTGCTGGTGTAAAGAGCCCGTGTTTTCCCTGGAAGCAGATTTGGAGGACGTGGTTGATGCAAGGCCCAAACCCCCAGGAGTTCTTGGGAGCACTTCCACTCCAGGGCTAGAGGGAGGACTCTGGTTGTGTTGTAACATCCCAGAATTGTCTTTTCAGAGCAATCTGTGCCCTGTGAGTCAATCCCTGCCCTGGGCAGACACCCCTGGCGTGGCCATGACTTGCATTTTCTGCTGTCCCCGTGGGCAGGGGGGGCAGGAAGGAACTGGGCAAAGCTCCTCACCAGGTTGTGCCACATCAGGATCAGATCCAGGGAAGAATCTTTTCCAGTGAGAGTGGTGAACCCTGGCACACGTTGCCCAGAGAAGCTGTGGCTGCCCCATCCCTGGGAGTGTCCCAGGCCAGGCTGGACACCTGGTCTAGTGGAAGGTGTCCCTGCCCATGGCAGGGGGTGGAATAAAATGTCCTTTACGGTCCCCAAACCACTCCATGATTCTCTTACGTAGAAAATCAAAGAACAGGCTGAAGGGAGTTCAATCCAGGCTTTTTTTTTTTGGTGTCTTTATGCCTGAAGGGAATTGCCTGATTCCAGTGAAATTCCCTTTGGAACAGGTGCATTTTCCAGCTCCCTCTCCTCCCCCCTCCCGGAGTGCTCACCTTTTGTTTGCAGTGCCATGAGGCGAGATAAGGAGTGAAGGAGCTTTATTTTAGGGTGGACAAGTGTGTTTCCCTCCAGGCTGTTGGAAAAGGGCCTGAACAGCCGACCTGAGGGTCAGGGGCTGTCATGGAGGACTGATTAAAAAAGGGGCCACTGCCCCTTCACGTGGAGGTTTGCAGAGATCCCATCTCATCTCCTCACTTTTCATGGAGGAGACTTTGACCTGCCAAGCAGCTTCAGTAGAAGGAAGAGCATTTCTAGGGAGAGCTCAGAGCTGATGTGACCTCCAGGGATTTTCTCCGTCACAAAATCAGGAGGGTGAAAGAGTTTTTTGAAGGAAAAGGCCTCAAATATTTTCCGATTTTCCATCCCTTACAACTTTGCCTCTTGCAGAAAAGAACCTGTTGAAATGTGCCTTTATTTTAGGTGTTCTCCACCTCTGGTGAGCAGGAGGGGGTTCCACCACTGCTTTGTACGTTCTGGACGCAGAAGGAGGTGCCCTGATGAACCACTTGGCAGATTTTGACTTTTATACCTTTTAAATATTAGTTTGTGGCATTTCTGCATATGATTTTTTGGCTTGAACATGTGACTGGGTGAGTGCAGCAGCTCTGAAACTGTTGAAAGGTTCCAATAATCATTCTAATAATAATTAAAAAAAAACACAAAACCAGTTTAGGGAAAGATTCATGAGGGCCAAGAGGGGCAGGATTGCTCCTGGAGGCCTTAGGGCAGAGCTTTGATAGTTTAGATTGTATTTTAGGACAGTGGTTTTGTTTTTTTTTTTTTTCCTCATGCCCATGAAGGCAGGAGATGCCACCTTTGGAAATGGTGGAAATCCTGGGTCAGGCTGGAATATTCGTGCCAACACCTGCTGCTGGTGTTGAAACAGCACAAATGAAGTGGTAATTGCCTTGCCCCGTCCTCGTGGCATCTCTGAGACGTCACCAGAGACACATCCACCTCACTTGCAGCAAAAAGGGGATGGCACACGTTTGGAAGGCAGAACTGCACTCTGAGAAATCCAAATATCTGAGCCCACGCTCGCTCTGAAGTGCTGGGGTATCTCACAGGGCACATTTTCATCTCATGGCTCCAGTCAGAATCTTGGTTTATTCCCCCAAATTGTTATGGTCAGTGGGTTATTATTTCCTGAGTTATTAACCACTAGAGAGTTTTGCTCTAATTATGGCTAAACATCATGGGGGGGGGTTTGTGAACTGCAGTCATTCCAGCACATTTTTATTCTTATTACTAATTAGATAACAGGGCTGGTTGCTATGATTAAAACTGAGTTTAGCACAGCCTGGGGTTTTGGTGGTTTAGAAAGTCTCTGCTCTGCCTGCTTTTCTTTCAGCTGCAGTTGTCACATCTAAGGGTACTTTAGACAAAGAACTATTGTCTAATTCTCCTTCTTTTTGGCTTTATTCCACGTTTTTGATGTAGGAAAGTCACTTCCTGGTGTAACTCTGGAGCGTGTCTGTGTGTTCACTCCTTTAGTGGGACTGATGGGCTTCAGCCTTGTCATAAAAAGACCAAAAAAACCCCACAAAAATGCAAAAAGAACCCACCTCCAGGGGTTTTAGGGTGGGGTGTTTTTTTTTTTTTGCAGTGGCCTATTTACTTGGAGAATGTCAATGGAATGGAATTGGGGACTCAAAAATCGACAGTATTTGCTGTCCCAGTGCCACGGGAGGAGCAGGACATACATTAAGGGACATTAAAACACACATCAACAGGTGTCTGTGGCAAGAACTCCTGCCATGGAACTTCTTTACATCAGGATTGGACTGGAATTCCTCTGAATTAGTTCTTGAGGAGCCGTCAAATGACTGAGAATCACAGAATCCTCCAGGTGGGGAAAGAGCTCTGTGATCCCAGTCCATCCTGGCACGACAGAGACCTTAAACTGGGGGGGGATTTTCACCACTTTCACCACATTTGTCTGGAAAACAGGGACTTCCAGGGGGTTTTGGGGATGCCCTGGAAGGGGTTTGTCAGGTTATGAGTCTTCATGTCAAGGGTGTTAAATGCCCCAGCCGAGTTTCTTTGTGGTGAGAACATTTCTTCAGTGGTTCCAGAATCGTTCAGAGGTTTAAGTGGATTTTAATGTATCTGAGGTAAAAATCAGTCCTAGAACCACAGAATATCCCAAGCTGGAAGGGACCTCACAAGGACCACGGAGTCCAACTCCTGGTTTGTGAAGTTGTGAGAGGCTCCAAAACCTTCTTAGTGTTTAAAGGCTCTCGATTTCTTCGTGCTCTGCAGAGATCCTGGGGCTCCCCAGACAGAAATCTGATTAAATGATGACTGAAGGAATCAGCAAATTGCCTTCTTAAAACCTAGATGAGGTTTAAATGGTCGGAGGTACCGGGAGGTGTAACTGTAAATTGCATTTATTGGTAAGTGATGAATCTGAAGGTGTGTGGGGAGGGGGTGGGGGGACAGGCAGGACTATTTATACTGCAGATATTTCTGGGATGACTTTTCAGGACACTGTTGCTTCTGCCTGTCCTACATGACCAGCATCTGAAAGCACAAAAAATGCTGAAATTCCCCCCCAAAAAATGCTGAAATCCCAAAGGAGGGACAGCCACAGGCGTTATTTCCCTTCCACCCCTCTTTTATTTCTCCTCCAAATCAGTCAGGGTTTTGTAGCTGGTGGGAGACCACGACTCTTGAGATTCCATTACCATCTTACTGGGCAGCATTGGATGTTTTCTGCTTTTCTAATACTGCCTGGTAATGATGATGATGGTGTTTCGTGCACAACGTGGGAAATTCAACTGCAAATTTGGAAAGCAGAGCTCAGTTGCTCCCCCTCCCCCCCAAAGAAATCCCTGCTCAGGTTTCCCCAAGCACAGGTAAATTTAAAATGAAGTGCTTTGGGTGGCAGAATAAATAGAATAACTAGATCTCACCTACCAGCAATTATGGACTGATAAAATAACGTCAGAGTGAGCCTGTAAATGGAAAACCATGGGAAAAAAAAAAAAAAAAGGGCACGTTTTTCATCCTGAGAAACACTCAATGAAACATTTACATGTTTAGTGTTGTAGCAGCAAGATAATTGCAGGGATTCTGCTCCAAAAGTGGGGTTTATTTCCTTTTAAACACGGGGGGCTTTGCAGAGAGTGAAAGCAAACATTTGACTCGCTGTTTTTCTCTCGGAATCAAAACGTTCTTCCCGTCTCAGCCCAAGATCATTTAAGGAACAGAGCAGCCAAAACTGAAAGCGGAGCTTCCTTTTTTCCAGCTCTGCTGTTGTGACTCTCCCTTTCCTTCCCACAGCAATCCCTGCAGGCTGCTCCTCTCCAGTCCTGTGTGCTGACGGCAGGGCCATTTATTTTAAAAAAAACCTTAGATGTTTTTTTCTCCTCCCCACGCTTTTGTTTTTTATACAGATTTAATTTCACGTCCATTTGTGGGGGAGAGAAACTCTTATTTTTTGCGGGGGAAGAGGGAACGAGGCTGAGCTCCCGTTCCTTTTGGTTCCTTCGTTACTTCAGTGGACCAATATTGTGTATTTTAAAATATGATGGGCTTGATTCTTATTTTACGAGGTGGTTTTTTTTTTCTCCCCCTCTAATTTTAGGAGTTAAAGCCACCTTGAAAGAACTGCTCAGCCTAAAGGGATTAAAGAACTGCCCAGCCTAAAGGGGTTTAGTGGAAGTGAGAATTGTTGCATTAAATGGGTCGTGGAGGCTTTTTGTTCTTTACCCACAATTAAAAGAATACAGGAATTGATCCTTTAATCAGATATTAAAGGCCCGGTAAATGAGGAATTCCAAAGAGGAGGAAAAGGGTGGTGTTGCTGTTTGTTGGGTGTTTTTATCTGCCACACAGGGCAGGTGTTCCAGGGGGACCTGGCAGGTGTTGAGCACCAGCAGGTGACAACCAGTCCTGGCCCTGGAGGAAAGGGGGTTTTGTACAGGTTGGTTTGACCTGTAGAAAACCAACTGTGTCTCTGTGTGTCTATATATATATATATATATATAAATTTATTATTTAAATATTTCTCCCAATTTGTACATATCTGTAAAATGATATATAATTATTTCTAGATTATATTTGTAATTTATATATAGTTTTATATATATATATATATATATATATAAAGATTAATAAAAATACTTTTGTTTTTATACAGGTTGGTTTGACCTGTATAAAACTACATATAAACCCAAGTATAAAACCAAATGTCTCTCTCTCTATATATATATAAAAATATAGGGGAAATATTAAAATAGTGAAACATAAAATAAAATTGTATACAAAATATATAAAATATTTGAAATATAAAATATATTTTAACATATATATTAGTATATAAAGAGAGAGGGAGGGTTATACACAGTTTTATACAGGTTGGTTTGCCCTGTATAAAACTACGTATAAACCCAAGTATAAAACCAAATGTATTTTTATTTTTTATATATAAAAAATTATTATTTTCAAATTTTATTATTTTAATACTTCTCCCATATTATATATATTTATTTTTATATATATATATATATGGTTTGTCCTGTATAAAACACATATAAACCCAAATATATATATTTTTATATATGTAAAAAATGTGAAA
Source organism: Empidonax traillii (assembly GCF_003031625.1). Lineage (NCBI taxonomy): Eukaryota > Metazoa > Chordata > Aves > Passeriformes > Tyrannidae > Empidonax > Empidonax traillii. The sequence continues at coordinate 71,642 of NW_020957108.1, read as the reverse complement.
TACTGGACCCCCCCAGCCCCATGAGTACCTGATGGCTACAATAAATATTCCGTGCAGTACAACATCACCTGCACAGCAGAGCTCTTGGAGCTCCCCCCCCACAGTGAGAGGCCTTTCCTAAGAGATAAGACAAATAATAATAATAATAAGGGATGAGGAGAGGGAGACAAACCAAATCATCCCGGGGATGCAGAGCCCTGGGGTAACACAGAGCTCTTTGCACAATTCTGATTTTTTTCCCCCTTCTCTGTTGCTTGTAAACCTCCCCTTCTTCTAAAAAATCCCCCAAAGCAGATGTGCCTTATCACCTTTATCATTAATTAACATTCACTCTGCTTAATTATTGCCTCCCTGTGCACCTCAGCCTGCTACCACTTCAATTTAAACCCCCAATTTGTCTCAAGGTGTACCTCAAAGCCGGCACAATAAAGTGCTTGTTGCAAAAACAACTCCCTGTGTTAATGCCAGGCCACCTTTGCCACCTTTTCCTGTGCCTTTTCCAGCACTGTTTCCTCTCCAAACCAGTTTTCAGTGGTGTCTTTTTGGTTGAGGAGGCTCAGATCGGTATTTTGGGGAAGCAAAAATGAGGAGGGAGTGACAAAACCCAGAAATAACCCCCCCCTGGAAATATTGCTGCCTCTCCATCCTGCTGAAATAGAGCTTAACCTCACGGTTTTTTTATTTTAAATCTGCATTAAACCAGCTTTTCGTCCTCCTCTTCCTTCAGCATTCCCGTTCAGCGAGTTGGTTGCGCTCCCACCCGTCTTTTTTTTTTTTTGGTTTCTCTGGAACTCTGACCCACCCTCCCCCCCCGAAGAAGGTGGATTCATTCCTGCAGCTGCTTGGACGTTCCGTGGTCCTCTGTGGGCATCTTACTAGACAGTGCTGGATTTGTTGGCTCTACTCTAACACTGTCTGGTAACGATGTTTAAAGGGTGAACCAAACACCAGCAGACGCCTCGGGGAGGAGATTTCCGTGCCACAGCTTAGGCCCAACCGGAGCGTTTGCAAGCGGGGTAAGGATGCTGAGGGTGTCAGTGGGTGGGTTTTTTGGACACACAGATGGCTGTGAAGGTAAATAATAGCGGAGAAGCTGCTGAAACTTGAGGTTGTTGAACAGACAAAAATCCGTGTTTTCGGGGGGTCGTGTTTCCTTCTCTCCCAAGTGTGGCTCGAGCTGGGCGTGGGACACCGGGATTTCCCCGTGGCAATGCCATGCCTGGCTGGCAGAGGTGGTTGTAAAGGTCACTCTTCCCACTTACAGTTCAATTATCCCTCCACGGCTGAACGGCCCCTGAACTCCCAACCTGCTCTCTGCTGAGGGAGCAGGTGGGTGAATGGCTCTGATCACCCACTCAGGGAACACAGGAATTCAAACCCAGGCAAGGAGCAGCTCCTGGGGGCTCACCCTGCTCTGCCCAGCCAGGTGGAGGGACGGTCAGGATTCGTTCCAAGCTGAGCCAGGAGCTCGTGGAGATGAGCTCGTGGATGGATCAAGTTGGGATTAGAAGCTGGAAGTCCTTGAGGAAATAAGTTCTGCTCTCCAGTGACGTGGAGGTTTAATAAAACAAGTTGCCTGGGGTGACAGAGGACTCACAGCCTGATTTGTCTGTGGAAGAGGAGAATCCATGTCAGGCCAGGTGCAAGCTGAGATTCCACCTCCCACATGGAATCCCAGAATCACTGAGGTTGGAAAAGAGCTCCAGGATCACAGAGTTCCCCCCTGTAGCCCATCCCCACCTTGTCCCCCAGCCCAGAGCTCTGAGTGCCACGTTCAGCCCGTCCTTGGACACCTCCAGGGATGGGGAAGGACTCCAAACCTCCCTGGGCAGCCCCTTCCATGAAGAAATTCCTGTCCAACCTCTGAAAGCCCATTAAAAACCCAAACCACTCTGTGTTTCTCTATAAATCTCTGTTTTATTCAATATTTTGCAGTAAAGTGGGTGCAGAATTCCTTGCCAAAACCAGTGGGCAATACAGAAACAGCAGGAAAAAAAAAAAAAAGAACTAATTGGGATCTAATTTAAACTTCATTTTGATTACAAGGTGAAGAACTTGGAAGGATGTGACTGTGCCTGCTCTAAATCCACCTCCTGAGTCCCTGGAACAGGCTCAGCTCTCTGTTTGCCCTTGCAGGTTGTAAATTCTCAGGCAAACAGGAGAGAGGGAAGAAGCAGAGGAGAGTTCTTTGGTGATTAGTTACTGTGTTAATGAGTAACCGGTTCGGGAGGGATTGAGGAAATGGTGTGAAATTCGAGTGACTCTGCAAATTGGCTTTTAACAAGCAGTTTAAATAAGAGGAATTGGAGCACACACCTCCCTTCCCCCCATCTCTTTAAACAAAGCATGGGGGGCCTAACCTTGGTGCAATTGAGTAAATAAATAGTAAATTGTAAATTACGAAAAAGAATAAATAGTAGTTAAAAAAAAAAGGAAAGAAAAGAAAAGAAAAAAAAATGGAGATAGCTGGAATCATCCATGGCAGGCATGGAAACGTGGCCCTACAAAAAAATGAAGACCAGGGAAATCCCCCCCCCCAACCACCACCCTCCCCTTTGTGATGTGTGCTTAGGAAAACATCCATCCCACCTCTCTCACAGTCACAGAGTTTAGTCATGAGAGCCGGGGGCAACCCAGAAAAACTCCCTCCTGCCTCAGGATCTTTCCCTCCCCTTTCTCCTCCTGATTTTTATCTTCTTCAGGCCCATTTCCCGGCAGGGGCAGTGCTGGTGCTTGGGGAGGTTTAAGAGCTGTCTGAGACCTGGGCTGGGTCTCTCTAAAATAAAGTTGCCTCAGGGAGGGGGGTTTTAATCTTGAGGAGGGAGAGCCTTTGGGGAACAGCCCAAAGGAGCATCCAGGTGCTGTGGGAGCTGCAGCAGGACTGTGTCCCGGGGAGAGGGACGGAGCTGGAGGTAAGTCCTTTGCAATATTTTAAAATTCCCATCCCAGTGAGCTGGAAACAGCCGCGTTTCCATCGCTGAGCTGCCTCGTAATCAGCAAGGAGGCCGAGTTAAATATTCACTGCTTATTGCTCTGGTTGAGGGAGAGGCCCCCCAGCCTTCCCTGCCCTTCTTTAACCCTGGATCCGGAGAAAGTCCTCGGCTGGCGGTGCTCCCCTCCTGGCCTGCTGATTGCTGTCTTACCAGGCAAAGTTAGATCTGGCTGTTGGTGTCTAATACTGTCTGGTAATGCCGTCAATCGCAGCGGCAAAACCTTCAGTTCACCGCGATGGCGACGGAGCCCAAACCGCCTCCAGCTGAAGAATCACGGGTGGGATGAGCCCTCCTGCTGGAATTTGGGATGGTGCTGGAAGCTTCAGGTGTGCTGGGTCTGCGTGTGTGTGTGTTGTGAACACCCAAATATATTCCATAAATCCTGGAGAAGTAGGAAGAGAGGCGGGAATAGCCAGGGGAGGATGAGTTGGAGTGTCCAGCGCGTGCTGGCGGCTCAAGATGTGTTTGCTGCTCTTGCTTCCCTGAGAAATGAGGCTCCTGGGCTGCATCTCAGGAGCTCTTGGCCCTGTTACCACACTTGGCCTGAGAGTTTGGTGGGTGCAAACATCACAGCTTTGAGGAAAACCTCCTCAATCTGAACCGGTTGAGCAGTTCCTCCTAAATCTGAGCAGTCCATCCTCAATCTGAATCAGCTGAACGTTCCATCCTAAATCTGAGCATTCCATCCTAAATCTAAATAGCTGAGCAGTCCATCCTCAATCTGAATCAGCAGAGCAGTCCATCCTCAATCTGAATCAGCAGAGCAGTCCATCCCAAATCTTGCTGGATCTTCCCTTCACCATTTCTATTTCTGCCTTCACGAGATGCCCAACAGGATATTCAAGAGGGTTGGGGTTTTTTTTTTTGCAGTTCTGGTGTTTTCCTGAAACAAAACAAATGTGACCTTTCAGCAGCTCTTTGCTGGTGATCTTTAAAAGAAGTGAAAACAAGAACTAAATGCCTTTTATTAAAATGTGTGCCTGGGTGAGTTGGTACTAAAAACCCCCTGTGCAGCCAATTTTCAAGGGTAAATGTGTCTAAAACACCCTCAAAGAAGGCGGAGGGATGAAGAGGTTGCTCCAGTCACTGATGCTGAGTTCACACCTTCCTGGAATTACTGGGAGGAATATTCTGCTCTCGCTGTTTTTATCACTGGAATCCACCTGTGAGGATAAACACGGACACAAAGATGGTTTTCTCTGTAGAATTAGGGAGAAAGGCTTCAGCAGCTGCCACTGCACAGATTCCTTTTTATATTTTGCAGCTATTTCACGTGCTGCTTCACTGCCTTAGAGCTGATGGTACTAATTTTAGGCATTTTAGTTTATACTTAATAAAATAGTTGAAACCTAACCTGGCTCTGAGTTGAATTTATTTTGAGGCAACACACATTTTGTAAGCAAATTGTTCTATTTATTTATATTTCATTTCACTTCCCTTTTATCTCCGACCCGATTTGACAGTGAAAGATCCCGAAAAATAGTGACAAATGTTGTGTTTAAAGTTTTCAAAGGGGAATTTTTCCACCTGTGCCTTTCCAGGGAGGGAGCAGGAGCAGGAAGCTGATGGGAACAGCCCCTAAAAAGCCACCAGGATACTGAACCCTGCTTAAAAATGGGATTTAGTGACCTTTTGTTGGCATTGAGTGATGGGGTGGAGTGAGGGGGCTCTTCAGTGCATGGGTGGAACTGGGAGATGGTAACTGTGGCAGAGGAAAAGCCAAGTCCAGGGAGTTCCCAAAATAGCTCCCAAGTGCCTGGCACTGGCAAAATAAAGGGTTAAGTTCACTGGGGTTAAATAAAAAAAATAAAAATCACAATAGGTCTCCCAGCAGCAGGGCTGGTTCCTGCAGGACATGATTGACAGCAGGCAGGGAAATTTGGCCCCACCTGACGCTGCGAAGCAACAGGTTCAGTGCCAGCAACTGAGAAAATAAATAAATAAATAAAAAGCCTGGAAAAAGCACTTATCCCGTCAAACTCTGCTGAGACAGCTGCCTTTAGACTGCTGGAATATCAGCTTTCGGCCACAATTCCTTCCCAAGAACAGCCGGGCATCGTCCCTCTCCCCTTCCTGAGGCTGCCGGGAGGAGCCTCCCGATTTCCCGGCTCCCTGGCATCACTTCCCGGCTCCCTGGCATCGCTTCCCGGCTCCCTGGCATCACTTCCCAGCTCCCTGGCATCACTTCAGAGCCCTTGGGGCACCCCGGGGACAGGTCCGGGCTTGAGCAGGGGCCGGGTTGTGAAAGCAACCCGAGGGTTTTTTTGGAGCAGGACAGGCTGGAACAGCCCTGGGGGATTTGTTTAGTCTCGGGAGCAAGTCCTGCCAAGCCCTGCTTTGCGCTCAGGAAGGGTTTTTTTGGAGAGCCTCACCAAGTGGTGCAAGGAATAAAACACCTGGAGAGCGGCCTGCAGGGGATGAGAGGGCACTGAAGGTCAGCCAGGGGGTGCAGATGGATCTAGCTCAGCGTGAAGATGGTTTTCTTCCAGCCCCCAAACAGGGATGTTTCGGGTCTGGAAGAGCTCTCAGCCCTCGCCCCGGTGGGAATGGAGAATTCAGGGAAGTTCCACGAGGTCACCAGTTATTCCAGCTCCCCCCAGGGATGCAGCAGGATTAGAAGAGCCAAGGCAGACAAAGGGCCCAAATCAAAATGGAATTTGAGGGGATTTTGGGGTGCTCAGCACTTGAAAAAACCAAGAATCCCTGGAGGATGGTTTATAACACCAACCATCTCCATGGGCACCAGCAGGTTTGGTTTCCATTCCTGAGTTTATTTAGAAGTACTTGTAGCTCATTAACGCTGGTCCAAACTTCTGGGGCACAATATTCCTGCAGGAAAACTAAGTTTGAGGGTTTTTTTTTTCAGCAAGAAAATACCTGCAGGTTGCTTTTTCCCACAGCATGACCTGTGAAATCAACCCCGAAGTGGGAACGTTTCAGTCCCTCCAAGACCTGCTGCCCGTTCTGCCTCTCCATGCGTGACGTGGGCTCCCTGTTCCAGGGACACATAATTCAGTTTTCTCTTTAATTCCCCACGGAATGTCCCATTTCCCTCCACAGGGAGCAGAACAAGGGAAGGCCTTGGGTGAACCAAACACCTCTTTTACCTCCCCCACCCTTGGCCTCTCCCCTTGCTGCCACAATTGGGCAAGATTTCCTCGAGGGTGCCACTCTCCCCTCGGGGCATCTGCAGTGCCAGGGGTTGCCACACTCCCCTGGTGCCCGGGGAGAGCAGCGGGGAGCGTTCCCTCCTGGCACAGGGAGGAAGGTGAGGCAGGGACAGGCTCCTGGCAGGCTCTGGGAGCAGGGAAGCACAGGGAATGTCGCTGAAGGTCACCCTGACCTGGCGAGCAGTGCCAGGGCATTCACTCTGGAGGCTGCAGGGCCAGCCCGGAGAGGGAATCGCCGCCAAATTCCACCTGCCAGGGAATTCTCTCCCCTCTTTGGGTTGGGGGGAGTTACCACGTGAGAAAAGCAGGTTTGCTGCTGGATTTTCAGCCTCCCTTCCGTGGTGGTTCTCCTGTGATCCTGGGAAGGAGATCCCTCCTCATCCAGCAGGTTTCAGCATCCCTGCAAGTGTCCAAGGCTGGGAGCAACCTGGAAGGGTCTCCACTCCCCTCTTCATTCCAAACCTCTTCAAGTCCTTCCTACAGGTGTTCCCAGGAGTCTGAGAAGGCTGGAAAAGAAACAACTCTGGTTTTGGGTGCTTCTTCAAACCCAAGTTCTATCCAGTGCCAGGTTTTGACTAAATGAACCACTTCATGATGATGATGGATCACCATTTCTACAGGGGCCTTTCCTCCCTCACATTTCTGTCCTTATTAGACCATTAATTTTGTGAGTGCAGTGAAAAGGGGTGGAAACAATGGGACCCTGGTTTGTGGTTTTTTTGGTTTTTTTGTTTTTTTTTCAGGCAGCTGCTGTTTGTATTAAAGGTAAAAATGTAAAGGTAAGAAGGCTGGTTGGTGTAACCATCTTTCCTGTCGTTCCTTCAGGTCCTGCAAGGCCACAGTCAGGTCACCCCAAAGCTTCTCCTCTCCAGGCTGAACAGTCCCAGCTCTCCCAGCCTTTCCTCCAGCCCTCTGATCCTCTTGGTGCCTCCTCTGGACTCTCTCCAGCAGCTCCACATCCTTCTTGTGCTGTTCCCCCAGGGCTGGAGGCAGCTCTGCAGGGTGGAGATTCTCTGCCTACAGTCATCCAAACAGGCAATTCCTAACCAAGCCGTGGTTGGCATCACCAAAAACGACCACAGGGAGGTATAAAATGGCAACCTGGGCTGCTGATCCTGCAGCAAAATCAGTCCTGATTTGGACCAAAACGTGGGGTTTGCCATGGACAGGCAGCAGGGAAGAAGTGGTTGGACCCTACCTGAGCTCTCATCTTGATTCCCAGTAGTGAGGAATGGCCTGTGCTCTGGAGAAGGAGGCTCCTGATTCCTTTGAAAGGTGCTGTTGGCATTGATTGCTTTACCAGCATATCCCTGTGAGCTGTGCAGACATCCAGCTTTGATGATAAAGGCAAACAATTCCCAGGTTACATCACTCTGGCAATAAAAAGCAGTGGTGCTGCATGAAGGGCTCTTTGTGTTCTGACATCAGCTTTATGTATTCCCCGGTAAATATTGGTAAATCTTTAATTACCTCCTGCTCCCCAGATCACACAGTTCCTACTCCTCTTGGAAGGAGCTGCTGTGGCACTTCCAGCCTCTCCTACGAGCTCCCTCTGCTGCCACTCACCTTAAAAAAAGGTGTTGGAAAAGGGACAAAGAGCTTAGAGGCGTGGGAGGAGCAGGCTGGGAGCTTTGAATGGCCAGGGGCTGTGGCTGCTGATTGAAATCCTGCTCCCACTGGCGTGTTCTGCTCCTGGAAGGGATGTGGGCTCATGGTTGGGCAGCAAAGCAGGTCCTGTGCCAGGGATCTCTGCTGGACCTGGCAATTCCTCTCCCTGCCCTTCTTCCTGCCGTCATTCCCAGACCAGGAGCTCCTCAGGGCTGTCTGATTACAGCACCGAGGAGCCTTAATTTATGGAACTGGCTGACCCTGGTGTGCTCAAATACAACAATCATAGGATGCAGATGTGTTTTTTCAAGAGCCAGAATTCCTGTTTCTCCTCTTGGCTTCTGGAAGGACAATGAGACTGTTCTGGCTGGCATCCCCAGACATCTCTTGCTACACAAAACTTGAGTTTCCCTTGCTCAGCTCTACCTGAGATTTACTTCCAGCAAGGCCCTTCCTCAGCTGGAACTGTCCCTGGTGAAGGAGAATTAAAAGAAGCAGAAGGAAGGAACAGTTTGCCCCTAAAATATTCCTAAAATGGGCTTTGTCAGCCCATCCTGTTCAGTTGGAGTTTTACAGTGCCCATGCAAGGGCAGGTTGTGTTGCTTCCTGCAATGTCTGGGATTATCAGGGTGCCTCTGGTTTCCCTGGAATAGTTTGTTTGCTCAGTGGCAGAGCTTTCCACCTGGGAATTCAGGATCCCCTGGCACCAAGCGATGATAAACAAAGGGCAGGTGTTCATTAGCAGGGCAGAAATGATCCCAGTTCCTGCTGGGAGGAGGGAAACAAAATTCACTGGTGGCAGTGTTCTGCATCCTATGATTAGTGTATTTGAGCACACCAGGGTCAGCCAATGGTGGCAGGCAGGACATGAAGAGCTCCTTCCACATCCTGATCCTGGGTTTCTTCCCAATTCCAGATGCCTGGATCAAGCCAAGGGAGGGTGGGATGTTTGCCCTGCAAGCTGGTTCCCAATTTCCCCTGCCACAAACCCAATTTTCCCTGTGCTCTGTTCCCCACCCCCAGCACAGGCAGAGCTCCCTGCACGGGGAAAGATGAGACAGTTTGGAGGGTGGAAACTCCAACAGCCACGTTAATGAGGGGTTCAGAAACACCAGAGGCTCCCCAAAGCCTGGGTTTCACTGTGTTTACTGGTGTGTGCCTAATTAGGGAGACAGGGACAGGGAGAAAACCCCTGGAGTCCCCAAGGAAACACAGCCAGGGAGGGATCGGTGGCCCCGTGGCAACACTTTATCTGCAGGTGCCTCCCACAGGAGGGAAGACACAGAGTTTAATTCTAACAAAACAGGCAAACAGCTGAGGGACAGAGCGGGGATGACAGTGCTGGTGATTAAAAGGGGATCATGGGCTTCACATTCCCAGCCCAAGGCTCTGGTCCTGCATTAACAAATAAAGAAACTTTTCAGCCAACTCCACGGCCTCTCTTTTCACTCATTTCCATCCCAAAAGGAGTGAAACAGCATCACCTGCTGTAAGCTGCTGTAACTCAGCAAAACTCCCCCAGTGGAGAAGTTTTGCCTGGTATCTAATCCTGGCAGTGGGAAACCATTCCCTGTGTCCTGTCCCTCCATCCCTTGTGCCAAGTCCCTCTCTAGCTCTCCTGGAGCCCCTTTAGGCACTGGAAGGGGCTCTGAGGTGTCCCTGGAGCCTTCTCTTCTCCGGGTGAACCCCCCCAGCTCTCCCAGCCTGGCTCCAGAGCAGAGGGGCTCCAGCCCTGATCCACATCCCAGATGATCCCTGGCTTTAAATCAGTGTGTGATGCCTCTAACACCCTAGGGAATATACTGATTTACACTAGTTAAATATCCATCCTAGGATATCCATCCCTCACCATTAAGAATCATCGATAATCATCCACACAGATGTCAGAAGCAGCAGCTCCTCCCAACAGAGGCTTTAAAAGCTGCTCAAGTTACACCTCAAACCTGCAAAGGGTGAATCAAACTTGGGCAATGGGAGCCCCCCCAAAAAAGGGGAATGTTTAAAAGCAGCGATTGAGGCTCTTGCAGGGCAGCCCAGCCCTCCCAGAGCACCCGAAACCATCCGGTGGGTTCTGCTGCTCCCAAAGGAGCAAGGAGCTCCACCAGATTCCCCCAAAAAAGGGCAGTGGGAACAGCCAAGCCCGTGAAAGAGTGGAATGAAGGCAGCAGGAGCAGGCAGGGCACCCAACAATGGGCCCCTTTGTCCGGGAGGGCACCGGGGGGAGAGTCGATGGCACCGACACAGGAACCGGTGCCTCTCAGGTTTCACTGGGAATTAATTGTCTTTTGCAACCTTGGCGTGCCAAAGCCCTGCCTGGGTAAACTTGAAGTGGAATAGAAGATCCAGCGTCAACCCCCGTTGTGGCAGCTCCTCGTTAAAGGTTTTCCACACGGAGAGAGGCCCCAAATCTGCTTTTTGGCAGGTGTTATCCCCAGGATAACCCAGGGGAGGGTTTCTGGACACTCAGTGATCACACAGCTGGGAGCTGGAATGTCCATATTCCCACATTCCCATTCAGTCCTGGCTACATGGAAACAAGGACAGATTCCCTCTCCCTCGTTGTGACCCCAGTGGGATGTTCAGTCCCCCCCCCTCCCCGCTCCCCAGCAGAGACTCACACGATTAAACAAACTAAAATGGTTTTAACAAAGCCCTGGCTCAGTCCTGAATTTCCTGCACAAAACCCCGGCGAGCTTTGAAGAGGAAAAAAGGAACACTCAGGGAGGAGAAGGAGCTCGCCAAGAAAAATGTGTGGAACTTCGCTGCCCTCTGTTGGCACCTGCTAAGCAGGTTTTCCTCTCCCGGATCTCCGAGGGGGGAAAAAAAAGGGAAAAATATTGTTGTGTTTGACATGGAGGGGCTGGAGCAGCAGGAGAAGCTGAGGGAGCTGGGGGAAAACTCAGCCTGGAGGAAAGGAGGCTCAGGGGGGACCTTCTCACCCAGGGAACAAGGGACAGGACGAGGGGCAGGTTGGACATCAGGAGGAATTTCCTCACGGAGAGGGTTGTTAAACATTGGAAGGGGCTGCCCAAGTGGAGTCCCCACTCCTGGAGGGCTTCCAAAAACCCGTGGATGTGGCACTCCGGTGGTGAGCTCCATGCTCTTCCAAAAAGAGATTCCAGGACACAAAGAGCTTTCAAACATTTCACTGAATGCCAACAATCTGAGGGGAGAAGCACCTTTTTTTTTCTTTTTTTCTTCTTTTTAAAACCCTCCAGCCCAGATCAACCTGTGATTTAAACAAAAAAACTCCCCATGAACTCTGAGATCTGAGCTAAGAATTCAGCCATGACGCTGTGGGAGCTCCTGTCGGAGGGTTTCTTCGGGCCAAAAAAAGCTGCTGTTTCTCTGCAGGAAACACTTTGTCAGCCACAGTTTCCTGCTCGTTTTGTGGTGGGGCAGCTGAAAAGCTGCTGGAGGAAACGGCCAGGAAATGACAGAGCAGGTGGCAGAAAGGGAAAGGAGTGCAAGTGAAGAGCATCAGGTTCATTGACGAAAGGATTGGGTTGTAAATTCATTGACAAAAGGATTGGGTTGTAAATTCAGTGATAAAAGGATTCGGTTTCAAATTCATTGACAGAAGGATTGGGTTGAAAATTCGGTGACAAAAAGGATTTGGTGCCAAATGCAGCGACAAAAGACTTGGGTTGAAAATTCTGTGACAGAAGGATTTGGGTGCAAATTCAGTGACAAAAGAATTGGGTTGAAAAATTCGGCAATAAAAAGGATTTGGTTGAAAATTCATTGACAAAAGGATTTGGGGTGAGGGGGGGATGTTGCTGGAATAACCAGAGTTCTGTACCTGAGGGGAATGGATTGGGAAAGTAAAACTGAGGGACAATGGGACCACCTACAGAATAACCCCCTTCCCAGATTATTAGTTACATCTCACAGGCACTTTGTCGACTTTTTCAGGTTTATTTCACCTTTACAAAAGGTCACAATCAGAAATCTCGCTGGAAACATGAAAAAAAAAAAAACCACAGAAGAGTCCTCACAGAGCTGAGAACACCCAGGGCCAACACAGGGCAAGGAGGGGCTTTACTCCCCAGTATTTCGAGTTCTGAGTATAATAAATCCCCCCCAGGGGAGCTGCTCATGGGGCAGAGAGAGACTTTACAACTTTCTAAAATCAAAGTTATCCTATATTAGTTATCCCAGTTCACCTCCAGAGTCTGCACGTTTCCCACTGCAAAGGTGGAGGGAAAAAAAAGTCATTTTTAAAGTGATTTTCGCACAAGGAAAATTTGTCAGGAACACAAGAGGATCAAAGAAGGCA